>NC_069500.1:206270032-206537532 GCF_027579735.1 Bombina bombina
AAGCAGCATTTAAAATGCAGTTTTACCAGAGGGGGCCTCTAATGGTGCCCTATCACTCCTCCTGTTTGGGCTAGAGGGACAAGTGACCCCTCATTTGAAAGAGTTGACTATGCACTTTCACGAGGGGTTAAATGGCCCAGTTTGTCGTAAAAATGGCAGATACCCGCAACAGCATTTAAAATGCTATTGAACTTGAGGAAGCTATAATGGACCCAGTATCTCCCCCCCCCCTTTTTTAGCTAGAAGGACAAGGGATCCTTCTTTTGAAAGTTCATACCCTTTTCAAATAACATAAATTATGCTTACCAGATAATTTCCTTTCCTTCTGTATGAGGAAAGTCCACGGCTTAATTCCTTACTTGTGGAAAATACAGAACCTGGCCAACAGGAGGAGGCAAAGACACCCCAGCCAAAGACTTAAATACCTCCCCCCCACTTCCCTCATATCCCCGTCATTCTGCCAAGGAAACAAGGAAAAGTAGGAGAAATATCAGGGTATAAATGGTGCCAGAAGAAAAAAACAAAAATTTAGGTCTGCCCTTTCGGAGAATATGGGCGGGGGCCGTGGACTCTCCTCATACAGAAGGAAAGGAAATTATGTGGTATTATCTGGTAATATGAGGAGAGTGCATGGCTTCATTCCTTACTTGTGGGAAACATATACCCAAGCTCCAAAAGACACAGAATGAATGGTAGGGCAAAAAAGGAGGTGGACCCTATTCTGAGGGCACCACAGCCTGCAAAACCCTTCTCCCAAAAGCTGCTTCAGCCGAAGCAAAAATGTCAAATTTGAAAAATTTAGAAAAGGAATGTGAGGACCAAGTAGCCGCCCTGCAAATCTGATCCATGGAGGCTTCATTCTTGAAGACCCAAGAGGAAACCACTGCTCTAGTTGAATAAGCCTTAATCCTTTAAGCGAATAATGCTTCTCAACAAAAAGATAAGGAAGTGGACGAGGCCTTCTGCCCCCTACGCTTCCCAGAATAGACAACAAACAAAGAAGTCTGTCTAAAATCCTTCGTAGCCTGAAGAATTTCAAGGCCTGAACCACATCCAAATTATGAAGTAACCGTTCCTTTGAAGAAGAAGGATTAGGACACAAGAAAGGAACCACAATCTCCTGATTGATGTTGCGATCTGAAACAACCTTAGGAAGAAAACCTAACACAGTACGAAGAACAGCCTTATCAGCATGAAATACTAGGTAAGGAGGCTCACATTGCAAGGCAGCCATTTCAGAGACTCTGCGCGCCGAAACAATAGCCAGTAGAAAAAGAACCTTCCAAGACAGTAATTTAATGTCAACTACATGCATAGGCTCAAACGGAGCCTTCTGCAAAACTTTAAGAACAAGATATAAACTCCAAGGAGGAGCGCTAGATCTAAACACAGGCCTGATTCTAACCAGAGCCTGAACAAAAAAGACTGAACATCTGGAAGCTCAGCGAGCCTCTTGTGCAGTAAAAAGGATAGGGTTGAAATCTGTCCATTAAGGGAGCTAGCAGAAAGGCTCTTCTCCAGACCATCCTGGAGAAAAGAATCCTGGAAACCCTGACCTTATACTAGGGGAATGCACGCTCTTCACACCAAAGTAAGTTCACCACACCTTATGATAGATGCGACGAGTAACCGGCTTGCAAGCTTGAATGAGTGTATCAATAACTCTCTCCGAGAAACCTCTTCTGGCTAGGACTAAGTGTTCAATCTCCACTCAGTCAGCCTCAGAGAATCTAGATTTTGATGAACAAAGGAACCTTGTTCCAGCAGATCCCTGCGACAATGTAACTTCCATGGAGGAGATGATGACATTCCCACTAGATCTGCGAACCACATCATTCGCAGCCATGACGGAGCAATCAGTATCACTGATGCCCCCTCCTGCTTGATGCAGGCCACTACTCGAGGAAGGAGAGGTAATGGCGGAAAAAGGTATATAAGAATGAACCTCCAAGGTACCACTTATGCATCTATTAGCTCTGCTTGAGGATCCCTGGAACTCGACCCATACCTAGGTAGCTTGGTTTTAAGACGGGACGCCATGAGATCCATCTCCGGAGTCCCCCACCTGTTGCATATCTCCGCAAACACCTCAGGATGGAGAGACAATTCCCCTGGATGAAAGGATTGTCTGCTGAGAAAATCTGCTTCCCAGTTGTCCACACCCGGAATGTGGATCGCTGACAGCGAACAGTCGTGGGTCTCCACCCACTCCAGAATCCGAGATGCTTCCCTCATTGCTAGGGAGCTCCTCGCCCCCCCCCCCCCCGATGGTTGATGTAAGCCACCAAAGTTATGTTGTCTGATTGGAATCTGATAAACCGGGACAAACCTTTAAGGGGCAAAGCATTCAGAGTATTGAAGATTGCCCGAAATTCCAGAATGTTGATCGGGAGAGAGCGTTCCTCCTAAGACCACAGGCCCTGTGCCTTCTTGGCACCCAGCTCCATCTAGTGATTGCTTTTAGCACACATTTGTAAAATGGCTGTTTTACTTTCACTTTCTGTTTGTGATCTCAGTAGCAGCCGATCAATCTATAGAAGTCTAAAAGCAGAGCCCATGCAGGAGAGTGAAGAGGATAAGCCACTTACCACCAGACGGGATTGTATGTACATTCGACCTGACACACTATATCTCATTGACAGAAGTATTTCACTGACGTGTTGTCCTTAATGCTGTTATATGAACTGCTTCGCTAGCACTAAACTACACGCTGACATACCCTGCTTCATTGAGGCTACATATGCATGAACTGCTCTCGCTACAGCAATAATCACTTCAACTGCTTAACTGCTTTTGTGCTACTCACAAACTTTTGCTTGCCTTTTTCAGCACTTATTTTAGGATTATAACTGAATAATGGTTTGGAGACTGTGAGACTAATTACCTTATGGATTCATACTGACAGTGTGAAACAAGTCTGTGTATATGGTTCTTTAATGACCTTAAGGACACTGAGCTCTTATAGGTGATATTTAATCAGTATCCAGTAGCCATTGGTGTTTTTGTATGTGTTTAATAGACACTATTATTAAACACTTGCCACTTTTAGAAGTCTTATAACTGTGTATATTGTCTCTAATTTTCTACTATGAATTACATGTGTATTATTTGCATATTTAATATGTATTGAGAGATACTTTTTTGGGAATGGAGCCTGTCACCTTGGGATTGGCCACTACCACACACATTAGCTTGAGGTTCATATCTTTCAATTATAGATGTATTTTTATATGTGTAAGTGCTGGCTAGGACGTACTTTTCTTTATCTGGTCTATTTTCTTTACTTTTCTTCTTATCCATGTTTGAAAATAAATAAATATATATATATATATACACATACATACATACACACACATACATACATATACACACATATGTGGTTTGTATCTGTATACTCCTAGAGTGTATTGGACATTGAGAAACATGTACATTAAGATTCTGTAGTCTTAAATCATTATTGAATTTAAAAATGAAGGTGTTAGTCATTTATAAAAAAATCGCGATCAAATCGCAAAAAAATTGAGATATTGCTTTTTTGCCCATATCGCCTAGCCCTAGTACTAAAGGGGTTAACCTTCTTAGACCTAATAACTTTGTCAAGGCATGTGGAACATAGTTGAGAGGGCGGGCATACCAAGGCCTCCTCACAATATAAACAGGTATTACTATTTGGAATAGAGGGAGTACCCTCAAGAGTATCAGAATCCTCCATAGCTTAAGCTAATGACAGTAGGACACAGAATAAAACTTATTTCTCACAAAAACGGCACCTTTATACTTGCTGGGGCACTCACCACCTCCTAGAACCTGAGCATACAGAGAAAAAGCATCTTCTCCGACAGCCAGCTCGGTCAGGAAAGAGGAAATGAAAGTGAGACCGCTCCCGGTCACGTGATGTGCAAGGCAGGACAGCGCCTGCTATGAGAAAAAGCGTGCCAAGCTACAAGATGCGTTAAAAATTGAAAGTAAAAACCTGTGTGTTCCAGCCACATAAACAGTCTATGAGCCAATTAAAATCGCTCACATAAAGCAGCATTAAATAAAAGCGACACATTTGATTAATCCCCACTGTTCAATAATCCCCCTCAGGAGATATTAACCCTTGATTCTATTAAGATAAAAGGAGCCACACTGTGACCCTGTCTTCTAGAGTTTCCAACATATGTAAAAATTGAAACAATCATACTAGAATCCATGCTGTGGAACAGAAACACAGCCTCTCAAATGTGACAGTCTTGTAGCATCACTCCTGACATGGACTTGAGTGAAGAAAAACGAGCAGGCAGTGAAACTCGACACAAATTGCTTAAGAAACTGTTAGCAGGCAGTCTGGATGGGTTCGCAGAAAGACTCTCCCTGCATCTCTGGACTCCAACTTTCATCAATGCTGTCACTGAGAGGCTGACAAGACTACTTCAAACTCCAGTCCCGTATCGAAGGGCAGATAGCCCTCCTAAGGAACTACTCCGAAATCTTCTGACACTTCTCTGCCATCCTCATGTGACGAAAGGCAAAGAATGACTGGGGAATGGGGGAAGTGAGAGAGATATTTAAGCCTTTGGCTGGGGTGTCTTTGCCTCCTCCTGGTGGCCAGGTCAGTATTTCCCAACAGTAAGGAATGATGCTGTGGACTCTCCTTATATTAAAAAGGAAATTTGTTTAAAATTTTTCAGATCCAGAATGGCCCTGAGCATTCCCGCCCTCTTTGAAAAAAGTGGGATAAAATCCCCTCCCGAGTACTGACACAGGAACCAGAACAAGTAACTCCCACGTCCTCCAGATCCTGAAACCACTGAAGGACAACACTCGTTTCTCTAGTCTACGAGACATGAGAAGAAACCTCTCTCGAGGAGGATGCAACCAAAAACCTATTCTTTACCCCAAAGAAATTATTTGTATTACTCAGAAATCCAGAACAGGCTGAAGCCAAGCCTTCTGAAAAGGCATAACCTTGCACCTGCCAGCAAAGAGTCTGGGTTGAGGCCGTACATTCACGCAGACTGTGCATTGGAGGGTAACCTCTTGCTTTACTTTGACTTATACCAGACAGGTTTAGGTTTCAAGGTAGGCTTGTAGGAATAAGTTTTCAGAGAGGAGGATGATTTCTGATTCTTGAATTGGCAAAAGGAGCAAATCCAGCTATGGATTTACCCTTAGCTCTAGTTATTTGGAAGGGGGGGGGGGTTGAGGGGAAAAAAAAGCAAAAGCTCACTGTTGCCCTGAGACCATGAAAAGATATAATCCAAGCCGTGGTCCAACAAAATCTTAACCTTAAAAGGGAAAGGTTAAAAGTCTCAACGTTGACAGTGTGTCAGCAGAAAACGTTCTCAGCCATAAAGTCCTTCTAGCAAGGACAGCAAAAAACATAAATTATGCTTACCTGATAATTTAATTTCCATCTGTATGGGAAGAGTCCACAGCTGCATTCCTTACTTGTGGGAAATACTGAACCTGGCCACCAGGAGGAGGCAAAGACACCCCAGCCAAAGGCTTAAATGCCTCCCCCACTTCCTCATAACCCCAGTCATTCTGCCGAGGGAACAAAGAACAGTGGGAGAAATATCAGGTGAAAAAGGTGCCAGAAGAAAAAATTTCAAATTTAGGGCCCCCCCTCGGAGAACACGGTCGGGAGCGGTGTTCCGTACAGATGGAAATGAAATTATCATAAAAACAGTGAGTGGTGGGTCCGGAATTCTACCTAATTAACTCAAAGCCAACTCTAGTATAGACTGTGAGCCCTCACACACAGTTAAAAACTAGTACATAGAAAGTAAAAAATAAGAGTGGCGCCGCACTAGGCTAAGTTAAAGATATAAATATATAAATATAAAAACTTCCAAATATAGATATAAATATAAAGGTAAGGTGCACTAATAAATAAATGTATATGATAGATATAAATCAATAGATTGGGAGATGCAACATGATAAAGAATTGGTATACTGATCATAAATACTATCAAAAAATTGATTCATTAATATAGCAAAGCATAAAAATTTACAATTCCTAAAATGTTAAATCATATCTACTATATATAACAAGTTCAATCAAATAAGAAAAGAAAAAAGATGTGGCCACATCTGAAAGGACTGATAAAATAAATCGCTAAAAAGTCACTCCTAAGACTAATAAATATAATAGCACGTACTAAAAACAATTCATAAAAAATATATCTAAACCAAATTAAAGGCAACTGCAGTGTCAGTTAGAAAACGTAGATTGAATCAAAATCAGCCTGGAAATACCATAACCTATAAGATGGTCTGTATGGCTCTGTATGTAAAAAGCGTTTTCGCAGAAATGGATAAATAATTATGGTTTGCAGCCAACTAATAGGTAATATAGCAAACTGTCACTTCGCAAATGTCCTGTGTATCTTAAGTGAATCCTTAGCCAGATTTCAGAGTCAAATTTCCTTAAGTGCAACAAGCGCTGACCGGTCAGTTTTGAGAACAAACAAATGCTGGGATGAAATAACTTGAACGTACCTGACAGACTTAATGGCTGCAAGCGGCTCCGGTGCTGTGTGAGTGCTCTCGACAGAGCAATCAGCTGTGGGCACTACACGCCGAGTATTCTTTCACTCCCAAGCGTGGCACCAGCGTCTTCACTGTCAGCGTGTACGTGTCTTCGTCACCTGACTGGTTTGACCAATCCGGACAGTGGAAAAACGTGTCAAATTTGAAAGGCTCAGAGATGCTCTCAAATGTTCGGAGTAAAGAAAGTTTTTTTTCAAAAAATGGAAGCAGACCATTGGCAGAAATATGACATTGCTAAACAAATAAAGTTTATTGTAAAGGACAACATATAGTTAAAAAGGCGGTACAAGATTTCAGCCTATAAAAAGAAGAATTAGACCCAATGTAAGTCATCTTGATAAAGGCACAACGTGCCGAAACGCGTAGAATGACTTACAATCTGTGACCTATTCAGTGCAAACTTTACTTTTTTACACCGAACATTTGAGAGCATCTCTGAGCCTTTCAAATTTGACACGTTTTTCCACTGTCCGGATTGGTCGAACCAGTCAGGTGACGAAGACACTTACACGCTGACAGTGAAGACGCTGGAGCCACGCTTGCCCACAGCTGATTGCTCTGTCAAGAGCGCTCACACAGCACCGGAGCCGCTTGCAGTCATTAAGTCTGTCAGGTACGTTCAAGTTATTTCCTCCCAGCATTTGTTTGTTCTCAAAACTGACCGGTCAGCGCTTGTGGCACTTAAGGAAATTTGACTCAGAAATCTAGCTAAGGATTCACTTAAGATACACAGGACATTTGTAAATGTCCATTTCTGCTAAAACGCTTTTTACATACAGAGCCATACAGACCATCTTATAGGTTATGGACTTTCCAGGCTGATTTTGATTCAATCTACGTTTTCTAACTGACACTGCAGTTGCCTTTAATTTGGTTTAGATATATTTTTTATGAATTGTTTTTAGTACATGCTATTATATTTATTAGTCTTAGGAGTGACTTTTTAGCGATTTATTATATCAGTCCTTTCAGATGTGGCCACATCTTTTTTCTTTTCTTATTTGAATGAACTTGTTATATATAGTAGATATGATTTAACATTTTAGGAATTGTAAATTTTTATGCTTTGCTATATTAATAAATCAATTTTTTGATAGTATTTATGATCAGTATACCAATTCTTTTATATGATATCATGTTGCATCTCCCAATCTATTGATTTATATCCATCATATACATTTATTTATTAGTGCACCTTACCTTTATATTTATATCTGGAAATAAAATTATCAGGTAAGCATAATTTAGGTTTTCCATCTTAATATGGGAAGAGTCCACAGCTGCATTCTTTACTTGTGGGAAACATATACCCAAGCTCTAGAGTCCAAGGAATGCTAACGGGAGGGAAAATAAGAGAGGCGGACCCTAATCTGAGTGCACCACAGCCTGCAAAACCTTCTCTCGAAGGTTGCTTCAGCAGAAGTAAAAACATCATAAAAAAAGTATGTAAGGAGAACCATATAGCCGCCTTACAAATCTGATCCATAGAGGCCTAATTTTTGAAGGCCCAAGAGGAAACCACTGCTCTCATAGAATGAGCCGTAATCCTCAGAGGAGGCTTATGTCCCACCGTTTCTATGCTAAACGGATGACACTACTCAGACAATAAGATAAGAAAGTCAAAGAGGCCCTCCGACCCCTACGCTTCCCGGAAAAGAGAATAAACAGAGAAAGAGGTTTGTCTACATTCCTATGTGGCCCAAAGATAGAACTTAAAGGCACAAACTACATCCAGAAATAGGTTGTAAACGTTCCTTCAAAGAAGGATTAGGACATAAGAAAGGAACCACAATCTCTTGATTGATGTTGCTAATTGACACAGCTTTAGGAAGAAACCTAACTTGGCTCGTAGAACAGCCTTATCGGCATGAAAAGCCAGATAAGGAGGGACGCATGGCAAGGCAGCCATCACAGATACTCTACTCGCAGAAGCAATAGCCAGTTGAAAGGGAACCTTCCAAGACAACAATTTAATATCCACTTCATGCATAGGCTCCAACGGAGCCCTTGCAAAACCATAAGGACAAGATTAAAACTCCAAGGAGGACCCTTAGATCTAAACACAGGTCTGATCCCAGCAGAACCTTAACAAATGGCTGCACATCTGGAAGCTCAGCAAACCTCTTGTGCAGTAACACAGACAGGGCCGAAAACTGTCCGATCAGGGGTCTTTGCAGAAAAGCCCTTCTCCTGTTCATTCTGGAGAACAGAATAAGTAGGTCCTCCACACCTTATGATAGATACGACGAGCAACCAGCTACGAGCTTGAATGAGAGTAAAAATAACTCTCACAGAAACCCCTCTCTTGGCTAGGACTAAGCATTCAATCTCCATGCAGTCAGCCTCAGAGAATCTGGACATTGATAACAAAGAGACCTTGGTCAGCAGATCCCTGCGACAAGGTAACTTCCACGGAGGAGATGATAACATCCCCGCTAGATCCGCGAACCATATCCTTCGTGGCCAAGACGGAGCAATCAGTATCACCGACGCCTGCTTGACTCGAGCCACTACACTAGGAAGTAGTGGCAACGGTTGGAAAGGATAAATCAGATTGAACCTCCAAGGCACCACTAATGCATCTGTTAGCTCCGCCCAAGGATCCCTGTACCTCGACCCCTATCTGGGTAGCTTGGTATCGAGACGTTATAAGACCTTCCTCTTGCAATCTCTGCAAATACTCTGGATGGAGAGACCATTCTCCTGGATGGAAGGATTGTCTGCTGAGGAAATCCGCTTCCCATTATTGCTTGATTGAAATCTGATTAACTGGGATGAACCCAGCAGAGGCCAAGCCTTCAGAGCATTGTATATTGCCAGAAGATCCAAAATGAGATCAGGAAGGAGCTTTACCTCCTGAGATCAGAAAGACTCTCCCTGCATCTCCGGACTAACTTTCATCCATGCTCTCACTAAGAGGCTGACAGGACTACTTAAAACTCCAGTCCCATCTCAAAGAGTACTACCCTCCATAAGAGAATACTCCGAAATCTTCTAACACTTCTCTGCCAACCTCCTGTGACAAAAGGCAAAGAATGACTGGGGTTATGAGGAAGTGGGGGAGGTATTTAAGCCTTTTGGCTGGGGTGTCTTTGCTTATAGACCCACTATAGGTAGTTAAGATTGCACCACAATTTTTTTTTAACAATTAACCCCTTAATGTCCAAACCGGATAGAAAATAGGCCAAGATCCGGAAAAAGACCCCTCAGCACCTTGCCACAGCCCTGCTGTGGCCCTACCTGCCCTCAGGGATCGAAAGTGTGGGGTAAAAGCTTCGATTTGGCCCAAAACATACACCAGGGCCCTCAGGAGTTAGAGCTTGCTGACAAACTAACTGCGCATCTGAGGCACAAAAATAGGCCCCGCCCATCTCACTCGATGTTTCCTGAGCCTTAAAGAACCGCACCAGAGCGGTTATAACTAGCCATGTGGGTTCCAAGACCCTAAAGATAAGCCATGTGTGCTCTAATAAAGTTGCCCAAAAAGTTTATTGCCTACAAAAACGTTAAAGCACTCCCATCCAAAAAACGTTTGCTCACAAACATTTTACATTCAGTGTGAACCATATATGTAATTGGCCCCATAAGCAAGCTAAGTAATGCCCTTCTTTTAGCTCTAGGATTACTGCTTACCCTTACCCTCCTGGGTATAATGTCAGCCTTTCTGAAATACACAGTATCTCCAGAAAAAATATGATTGAACATACCTCATTGCTGCATAGCATGAAACCATTCCTCATACTGAAGTTTCCGGTACTCCTCAGCCTCTGTGGGAACATATTTTATCACCTCTTTCACTTTACCCTTCCTAGTACTTAGAGTAGGCAAAGAGAATGACTGGGGGTGGAGCTAAGGGAGGAGCCATATAGAAAGCTCTGCTGTGGTGCTCTTTGCCACTTCCTGTAGGGAAGGATAATATCCCACAAGTAAAGGATGAATCCGTGGACTCGTCTTACCTTTATAGAAGAAATACAAAGCCTGTAGTTTTGCGACCATGGTGACACTATTAAAGGGACAGTATACACTCATTTTCATATAACTGCATGTAATAGACACTACTATAAAGAATAAGATGCACAGATACTGATATAAAAATTTAGTATAAAACTGTTTAAAAACTTACTTAGAAGCTATCAGTTTACCTCTGTTGAAAAGGTAACTGGAAAGCCCACTGCAAGTGGCAAATAAGACACTCCCCCCCTCCCCCTTCTTTTGCATATGAAAAGACCCTTTACACAAACAGGAGCAAGCTGGAGTAGGTAGTCGAGCGTATTCACATAAAACTTTGGGGCTTGGTTAGGAGTCTGAAAATCAGAGCAATGTTATTTAAAAATAAGCAAAACTATACATTAATTTAAAAAAAAAACTTTATGGGCTATATAAATAGATCACCTACAAAACATTTATGCAAAGAAAAAATGAGTGTATAATGTCCCTTTAAGTCTTTTGTGATGGTCACCCAGTATGATATACACATTGTTAATTGTAGAACCACCTTTGTATTTTACCTTATATGGGCTATAGAACGGATAAGAGAGCACCTCTCTGGTATCAAAAGACTAGACCCCTGTTCTTAGTTGGCCAAACACTTTATGTCATGCTTTACATTGAAAACTAGGGTACCCAAGGGAAATAATTTGACATTTAATCTTCTAAAATTTCTGTGAATAGTTTAATATCTTTGATGATAGGGATACAATGTTTTCATGTATAGACATTTCAACTAAAAATTGTTTTTCTTTAAATTTAATTACAGGCTAGTTTACTGTGAATTATTGTTTTTCTAATAGCAAGAGATTGCATTAGAATATGACATTTTACAAAACATGTTCAATTATTAGGTTTAAATTGGTTTAATTTGTTCTGTGTATACCAGTTTTGGATTGTATAATTGCAAATTAATTATATGCAGTAAATTATACAATAAATAGTCACCAAGTTAGCTTGTTATTGTAATGGTGAATGGCATAGTAACATATCATTCCAACTTAAAGCGATAATAAACCCAATTTTTTTCTTAAAATGATTGAGATATAGCATGCAATTTTAGTCAACTTTCAAATTTACTCATATAATCAATTTTTCTTGCTATCTTTATTTAAAAAGCAGGAATGTAAAGCATATTAGCCGGCCCATTTTTGGTTGAAAACCTGGGTTATGCTTCCTTATTGGTGGCTAAATGCCAGTCACCAATAAGCAAGAACTATCCATGGTGCTGAACCTAACATGGGCCGGTTCCTAACCTTGACATTCCTGCTTTTTAAATATAGATAGCAAGAGAACGAAAAAAAAATTTGATAATATAAAACTGCATGCTCTTTCAGAATCCTGAAAGAATTTTTTTTTGGGGTTTAGTATCCCTTTAAGTAACTTTTTACAAAGATCACATGATGTAAGAGTGTCCAATAATGATGGGGCTAGGGTTTTATTTACTGTTGCTTTGAAAATTTATGATGATTAATCATGTTTTTTAATATTTGGATTTATAAACTTTAGTTTTATACAATCCTTTTGTTGGAGTGCTGTCCTTCTTTGCAATTTTCACTACACAATCCCCTACCCAGATAAGCTCTATTCAATACTAATAATATAATAAATATGACATATATAGTTCCCACGGGAATAGGGTTCTCAATTCCTCCTGCTTTTTTTTTTTTTTTAATACATTTTGCCCTGTCTCCTAAAATATTGTATCATCGTTGAGCTTATCTTTTGCACCCATGGACAGCGCTGCAGAATTTGTTGGAGCTAAATAATGATAATTATATACACACATACACTCATCGAATCAAGATCAAGCACTCCCAAGTCATAATCTTATGTAGCAACCAGGGTGCTCTTGAAAATAATATCCAGCAAATCTTTCACAATCAGGCACTCTCTGGGCTTGAAAAAACAGAATTTATGTTTACCTGATAAATTACTTTCTCCAACGGTGTGTCCGGTCCACGGCGTCATCCTTACTTGTGGGATATTCTCTTCCCCAACAGGAAATGGCAAAGAGCCCAGCAAAGCTGGTCACATGATCCCTCCTAGGCTCCGCCTACCCCAGTCATTCGACCGACGTTAAGGAGGAATATTTGCATAGGAGAAACCATATGGTACCGTGGTGACTGTAGTTAAAGAAAATAAATTATCAGACCTGATTAAAAAAACCAGGGCGGGCCGTGGACCGGACACACCGTTGGAGAAAGTAATTTATCAGGTAAACATAAATTCTGTTTTCTCCAACATAGGTGTGTCCGGTCCACGGCGTCATCCTTACTTGTGGGAACCAATACCAAAGCTTTAGGACACGGATGAAGGGAGGGAGCAAATCAGGTCACCTAAATGGAAGGCACCACGGCTTGCAAAACCTTTCTCCCAAAAATAGCCTCAGAAGAAGCAAAAGTATCAAACTTGTAAAATTTGGTAAAAGTGTGCAGTGAAGACCAAGTCGCTGCCCTACATATCTGATCAACAGAAGCCTCGTTCTTGAAGGCCCATGTGGAAGCCACAGCCCTAGTGGAATGAGCTGTGATTCTTTCGGGAGGCTGCCGTCCGGCAGTCTCGTAAGCCAATCTGATGATGCTTTTAATCCAAAAAGAGAGAGAGGTAGAAGTTGCTTTTTTGACCTCTCCTTTTACCGGAATAAACAACAAACAAGGAAGATGTTTGTCTAAAATCCTTTGTAGCATCTAAATAGAATTTTAGAGCGCGAACAACATCCAAATTGTGCAACAAACGTTCCTTCTTTGAAACTGGTTTCGGACACAGAGAAGGTACGATAATCTCCTGGTTAATGTTTTTGTTAGAAACAACTTTTGGAAGAAAACCAGGTTTAGTACGTAAAACCACCTTATCTGCATGGAACACCAGATAAGGAGGAGAACACTGCAGAGCAGATAATTCTGAAACTCTTCTAGCAGAAGAAATTGCAACTAAAAACAAAACTTTCCAAGATAATAACTTAATATCAACGGAATGCAAGGGTTCAAACGGAACCCCCTGAAGAACTGAAAGAACTAAATTGAGACTCCAAGGAGGAGTCAAAGGTTTGTAAACAGGCTTAATTCTAACCAGAGCCTGAACAAAGGCTTGAACATCTGGCACAGCGGCCAGCTTTTTGTGAAGTAACACAGACAAGGCAGAAATCTGTCCCTTCAGGGAACTTGCAGATAATCCTTTTTCCAATCCTTCTTGAAGGAAGGATAGAATCCTAGGAATCTTAACCTTGTCCCAAGGGAATCCTTTAGATTCACACCAACAGATATATTTTTTCCAAATTTTGTGGTAAATCTTTCTAGTTACAGGCTTTCTGGCCTGAACAAGAGTATCGATAACAGAATCTGAGAATCCTCGCTTCGATAAGATCAAGCGTTCAATCTCCAAGCAGTCAGCTGGAGTGAAACCAGATTCGGATGTTCGAACGGACCCTGAACAAGAAGGTCTCGTCTCAAAGGTAGCTTCCAAGGAGGAGCCGATGACATATTCACCAGATCTGCGTACCAAGTCCTGCGTGGCCACGCAGGAGCTATCAAGATCACCGACGCCCTCTCCTGATTGATCCTGGCTACCAGCCTGGGGATGAGAGGAAACGGCGGGAACACATAAGCTAGTTTGAAGGTCCAAGGTGCTACTAGTGCATCCACTAGAGCCGCCTTGGGATCCCTGGATCTGGACCCGTAGCAAGGAACTTTGAAGTTCTGACGAGAGGCCATCAGATCCATGTCTGGAATGCCCCACAGCTGAGTGACTTGGGCAAAGATTTCCGGATGGAGTTCCCACTCCCCCGGATGCAATGTCTGACGACTCAGAAAATCCGCTTCCCAATTTTCCACTCCTGGGATGTGGATAGCAGACAGGTGGCAGGAGTGAGACTCCGCCCATAGAATGATTTTGGTCACTTCTTCCATCGCCAGGGAACTCCTTGTTCCCCCCTGATGGTTGATGTACGCAACAGTTGTCATGTTGTCTGATTGAAACCGTATGAACTTGGCCCTCGCTAGCTGAGGCCAAGCCTTGAGAGCATTGAATATCGCTCTCAGTTCCAGAATATTTATCGGTAGAAGAGATTCTTCCCGAGACCAAAGACCCTGAGCTTTCAGGGATCCCCAGACCGCGCCCCAGCCCATCAGACTGGCGTCGGTCGTGACAATGACCCACTCTGGTCTGCGGAATGTCATCCCTCGTGACAGGTTGTCCAGGGACAGCCACCAACGGAGTGAGTCTCTGGTCCTCTGATTTACTTGTATCTTCGGAGACAAGTCTGTATAGTCCCCATTCCACTGACTGAGCATGCACAGTTGTAATGGTCTTAGATGAATGCGTGCAAAAGGAACTATGTCCATTGCCGCTACCATCAACCCAATCACTTCCATGCACTGAGCTATGGAAGGAAGAGGAACGGAATGAAGTATCCGACAAGAGTCTAGAAGTTTTGTTTTTCTGGCCTCTGTCAGAAAAATCCTCATTTCTAAGGAGTCTATTATTGTTCCCAAGAAGGGAACCCTTGTTGACGGAGATAGAGAACTCTTTTCCACGTTCACTTTCCATCCGTGAGATCTGAGAAAGGCCAGGACAATGTCCGTGTGAGCCTTTGCTTGAGGAAGGGACGACGCTTGAATCAGAATGTCGTCCAAGTAAGGTACTACAGCAATGCCCCTTGGTCTTAGCACAGCTAGAAGGGACCCTAGTACCTTTGTGAAAATCCTTGGAGCAGTGGCTAATCCGAAAGGAAGCGCCACGAACTGGTAATGTTTGTCCAGGAATGCGAACCTCAGGAACCGATGATGTTCCTTGTGGATAGGAATATGTAGATACGCATCCTTTAAATCCACCGTGGTCATGAATTGACCTTCCTGGATGGAAGGAAGAATAGTTCGAATGGTTTCCATCTTGAACGATGGAACCTTGAGAAACTTGTTTAAGATCTTGAGATCTAAGATTGGTCTGAACGTTCCCTCTTTTTTGGGAACTATAAACAGATTGGAGTAGAACCCCATCCCTTGTTCTCTTAATGGAACGGGATGAATCACTCCCATTTTTAACAGGTCTTCTACACAATGTAAGAATGCCTGTCTTTTTATGTGGTCTGAAGACAACTGAGACCTGTGGAACCTCCCCCTTGGGGGAAGTCCCTTGAATTCCAGAAGATAACCTTGGGAGACTATTTCTAGCGCCCAAGGATCCAGAACATCTCTTGCCCAAGCCTGAGCGAAGAGAGAGAGTCTGCCCCCCACCAGATCCGGTCCCGGATCGGGGGCCAACATTTCATGCTGTCTTGGTAGCAGTGGCAGGTTTCTTGGCCTGCTTTCCCTTGTTCCAGCCTTGCATTGGTCTCCAAGCTGGCTTGGCTTGAGAAGTATTACCCTCTTGCTTAGAGGACATAGCACTTTGGGCTGGTCCGTTTCTACGAAAGGGACGAAAATTAGGTTTATTTTTTGCCTTGAAAGGCCGATCCTGAGGAAGGGCGTGGCCCTTACCCCCAGTGATATCCGAGATAATCTCTTTCAAGTCAGGGCCAAACAGCGTTTTCCCCTTGAAAGGAATGTTAAGTAACTTGTTCTTGGAAGACGCATCAGCCGACCAAGATTTCAACCAAAGCGCTCTGCGCGCCACAATAGCAAACCCAGAATTCTTAGCCGCTAACCTAGCCAATTGCAAAGTGGCGTCTAGGGTGAAAGAATTAGCCAATTTGAGAGCATTGATTCTGTCCATAATCTCCTCATAAGGAGGAGAATCACTGTCGACCGCCTTTATCAGCTCATCGAACCAGAAACATGCGGCTGTAGCGACAGGGACAATGCATGAAATTGGTTGTAGAAGGTAACCCTGCTGAACAAACATCTTTTTAAGCAAACCTTCTAATTTTTTATCCATAGGATCTTTGAAAGCACAACTATCCTCTATGGGTATAGTGGTGCGTTTGTTTAAAGTGGAAACCGCTCCCTCGACCTTGGGGACTGTCTGCCATAAGTCCTTTCTGGGGTCGACCATAGGAAACAATTTTTTAAATATGGGGGGAGGGACGAAAGGAATACCGGGCCTTTCCCATTCTTTATTAACAATGTCCGCCACCCGCTTGGGTATAGGAAAAGCTTCTGGGAGCCCCGGCACCTCTAGGAACTTGTCCATTTTACATAGTTTCTCTGGGATGACCAACTTGTCACAATCATCCAGAGTGGATAATACCTCCTTAAGCAGAATGCGGAGATGTTCCAACTTAAATTTAAATGCAATCACATCAGGTTCAGCTTGTTGAGAAATGTTCCCTGAATCAGTAATTTCTCCCTCAGACAAAACCTCCCTGGCCCCATCAGACTGAGTTAGGGGCCCTTCAGAAATATTAATATCAGCGTCGTCATGCTCTTCAGTATCTAAAACAGAGCAGTCGCGCTTACGCTGATAAGTGTTCATTTTGGCTAAAATGTTTTTGACAGAATTATCCATTACAGCCGTTAATTGTTGCATAGTAAGGAGTATTGGCGCGCTAGATGTACTAGGGGCCTCCTGAGTGGGCAAGACTCGTGTAGACGAAGGAGGGAATGATGCAGTACCATGCTTACTCCCCTCACTTGAGGAATCATCTTGGGCATCATTGTCATTGTCACATAAATCACATTTATTTAAATGAATAGGAATTCTGGCTTCCCCACATTCAGAACACAGTCTATCTGGTAGTTCAGACATGTTAAACAGGCATAAACTTGATAACAAGTACAAAAAACGTTTTAAAATAAAACCGTTACTGTCACTTTAAATTTTAAACTGAACACACTTTATTACTGCAAATGCGAAAAAACATGAAGGAATTGTTCAAAATTCACCAAATTTTCACCACAGTGTCTTAAAGCCTTAAAAGTATTGCACACCAAATTTGGAAGCTTTAACCCTTAAAATAACGGAACCGGAGCCGTTTTGAACTTTAACCCCTTACAGTCCCTGGTATCTGCTTTGCTGAGACCCAACCAAGCCCCAAGGGGAATACGATACCAAATGACGCCTTCAGAAAGTCTTTTCTAAGTATCAGAGCTCCTCTCACATGCGACTGCATGCCATGCCTCTCAAAAACAAGTGCGCAACACCGGCGCGAAAATGAGGCTCTGTCTATGCTTTGGGAAAGCCCCTAAAGAATAAGGTGTCTAAAACAGTGCCTGCCGATATTATTATATCAAAATACCCAGATAAAATGATTCCTCAAGGCTAAATATGTGTTAATAATCAATCGATTTAGCCCAAAAAAAGTCTACAGTCTTAATAAGCCCTTTTTGAAGCCCTTATTTACAATCGTAATAAACATGGCTTACCGGATCCCAGAGGGAAAATGACAGCTTCCAGCATTACATCGTCTTGTTAGAATGTGTCATACCTCAAGCAGCAAGAGACTGCTCACTGTTCCCCCAACTGAAGTTAATTGCTCTCAACAGTCCTGTGTGGAACAGCCATGGATTTTAGTGACGGTTGCTAAAATCATTTTCCTCATACAAACAGAAATCTTCATCTCTTTTCTGTTTCTGAGTAAATAGTACATACCAGCACTATTTCAAAATAACAAACTCTTGATTGAATAATAAAAACTACAGTTAAACACTAAAAAACTCTAAGCCATCTCCGTGGAGATGTTGCCTGTACAACGGCAAAGAGAATGACTGGGGTAGGCGGAGCCTAGGAGGGATCATGTGACCAGCTTTGCTGGGCTCTTTGCCATTTCCTGTTGGGGAAGAGAATATCCCACAAGTAAGGATGACGCCGTGGACCGGACACACCTATGTTGGAGAAACATTTATTATTAAAAAGTTTCATACACTCCTGGCCGCTTGACCGCCAATCTTTCTGCCTTGCTGCGGACAGCTATGGCTTGCATTGTAAGTGAAATCAAGGGACATTAACTCCCGCTCTCCACCCTCACAAACTTGGATATGTAGGAGCAGCTAGTGCTGAGAAGTCAGGGGCACCAATGGGTGTCAAGAGGGATCTAAACCAGGGTGCTAGGGATCAATTGTAAGGTACCAGAGGCTCCCTGCCTGGTACCTGAGATTGTCAAGCACTTCATTAAACAAAAAAAAGATTTCTAGTGAGAAAAAATAAAAATAAAAAATTAGGACAGGGATGCAGAACTGACATAGCCAGGGACATCTTGGCATGTGCAGATTTACAGGAAGAGCAAATCCTCTTGGGCAATGTTATTGTTATACTGTAGTATTTATGTTTTCATTCTACAACTGGGCAACTTGGTATAGATCTAAAAGCATACTCATTATGAAAGCAGTTTAGCAATTGAGACTACTGGAGGAGTAAGGCCAAATGTGGCTACTAGTGAAACATAACACATACTGTATACACTCCACAAATATGGACTTCAAAAATGAACATAAACAAAGAAAATTACAACTAAATGATGAAGCAAAGAGACCAGATTATATGCATTTCCCCTCTAAAGCTGATCATTAGCATAATAATTGTCCCATATTTGCTAGGGTAGGCAAATCCTTTAAATCTGGCCTGTTAGAGGCTCATGAGCACTGGAATGCAAACACTGGTACAGCACATCAAGACAATCTGTAACAGAGAGAAGAATCTCACATTACGGCTATTGCCTTAAGAAGTGTCAACAAACACCTGAGATGGCTCCACAATTAGCTGTATTACCCAGGCAATTCTCTTATGCCATACAGAAGAAAAATAGTATACTGGGTTAAAAACATAATTTATGCTTACCTGATAAATGTATTTCTCTTGTAGTGTATCCAGTCCACGGATCATCCATTACTTGTGGGATATTCTCCTTCCCAACAGGAAGTTGCAAGAGGATCACCCACAGCAGAGCTGCTATATAGCTCCTCCCCTCACTGCCATATCCAGTCATTCGACCGAAACAAGACGAGAAAGGAGAAACCATAGGGTGCAGTGGTGACTGTAGTTTAATTAAAATTTAGACCTGCCTTAAAAGGACAGGGCGGGCCATGGACTGGATACACTACAAGAGAAATACATTTATCAGGTAAGCATAAATTATGTTTTCTCTTGTTAAGTGTATCCAGTCCACGGATCATCCATTACTTGTGGGATACCAATACCAAAGCTAAAGTACACGGATGATGGGAGGGACAAGGCAGGATTAAACAGTAGGAACCACTGCCTGAAGAACCTTTCTCCCAAAAACAGCCTCCGAAGAAGCAAAAGTATCAAATTTGTAAAATTTTTAAAAGGTGTGAAGCGAAGACCAAGTCGCAGCCTTGCAAATCTGTTCAACAGAGGCCTTATTTTTAAAGGCCCAGGTGGAAGCCATAGCTCTAGTAGAATGAGCTGTAATCCTTTCAGGGGGCTGCTGTCCAGCAGTCTCATAGGCTAGGCGAATTATGCTCCGAAGCCAAAAGGAAAGAGAGGTTGCCGAAGCTTTTTGACCTCTCCTCTGTCCAGAGTAAACGACAAACAGGGAAGATGTTTGACGAAAATCTTTAGTAGCTTGTAAGTAAAACTTCAAGGCACGGACTACGTCCAGATTATGTAAAAGACGTTCCTTCTTTGAAGAAGGATTAGGACACAATGATGGAACAACAATCTCTTGATTGATATTCTTGTTAGAAACCACCTTAGGTAAAAACCCAGGTTTGGTACGCAGAACTACCTTATCTGCATGAAAAATCAGATAAGGAGAATCACATTGTAAGGCAGATAGCTCAGAGACTCTTCGAGCCGAGGAAATAGCCATCAAAAACAGAACTTTCCAAGATAAAAGCTTAATATCAATGGAATGAAGGGGTTCAAACGGAACTCCTTGAAGAACTTTAAGAACCAAGTTTAAGCTCCACGGGGGAGCAACAGTTTTAAACACAGGCTTAATTCTAACCAAAGCCTGACAAAATGCCTGGACATCTGGAACCTCTGCCAGACGCTTATGCAAAAGAATAGACAGAGCAGAAATCTGTCCTTTTAAAGAACTAGCTGATAATCCTTTGTCCAAACCCTCTTGGAGAAAGGACAATATCCTAGGAATCCTAACCTTACTCCATGAGTAATTCTTGGATTCACACCAATAAAGATATTTACGCCATATCTTATAGTAGATTTTCCTGGTGACAGGCTTTCGTGCCTGTATTAAGGTATCAATGACTGACTCGGAGAAGCCACGCCTTGATAGAATCAAGCGTTCAATCTCCATGCAGTCAGTCTCAGAGAAATTAGATTTGGATGATTGAAAGGACCTTGTATTAGAAGGTCCTGCCTCAGAGGCAGAGTCCATGGAGGAAAGGATGACATGTCCACTAGGTCTGCATACCAGGTCCTGCGTGGCCACGCAGGCGCCATCAGAATCACCGATGCTCTCTCCTGCTTGATTTTGGCAATCAGTCGAGGGAGCAGAGGAAACGGTGGAAACACATAAGCCAGGTTGAAGAACCAAGGAGCTGCTAGAGCATCTATCAGCGTCGCTCCCGGGTCCCTGGACCCGTAACAAGGAAGCTTGGCGTTCTGGCTAGACGCCATGAGATCCAGTTTTGGTTTGCCCCAACAATGGATCAGTTGAGCAAACACCTCCGGATGGAGTTCCCACTCCCCCGGATGAAAAGTCTGACGACTTAGAAAATCCGCCTCCCAGTTCTCTACGCCTGGGATGTGGATCGCTGACAGGTGGCAAGAGTGAGACTCTGCCCAGCGAATTATCTTTGAGACTTCTAACATCGCTAGGGAACTCCTGGTTCCCCCTTGATGGTTGATGTAAGCCACAGTCGTGATGTTGTCCGACTGAAATCTGATGAACCTCAGGGTTGCTAACTGAGGCCAAGCTAGAAGAGCATTGAATATTGCTCTTAACTCCAGAATATTTATTGGGAGGAGTTTCTCCTCCTGAGTCCACGATCCCTGAGCCTTCAGGGAGTTCCAGACTGTGCCCCAACCTAGAAGGCTGGCATCTGTTGTTACAATCGTCCAATCTGGCCTGTGAAAGGTCATACCCTTGGACAGATGGACCCGAGATAGCCACCAGAGAAGAGAATTTCTGGTCTCTTGATCCAGATTTAGTAGAGGGGACAAATCTGAGTAATCCCCATTCCACTGACTTAGCATGCATAATTGCAGCGGTCTGAGATGCAGGCGCGCAAATGGGACTATGTCCATTGCCGCTACCATTAAGCCGATTACTTCCATGCACTGAGCCACTGACGGACGTGGAATGGAATGAAGGACACGGCAAGCATTTAGAAGTTTTGATAACCTGGACTCCGTCAGGTAAATTTTCATCTCTACAGAATCTATGAGTCCCTAGGAAGGAGACTCTTGTGAGTGGGGATAGAGAACTCTTTTCCACGTTCACTTTCCACCCATGCGACCTCAGAAATGCCAGAACTATCTTTGTATGAGACTTGGCAATTTGAAAGCTTGACGCCTGTATCAGGATGTCGTCTAGATACGGAGCCACCGCTATGCCTCGCGGTCTTAGAACCGCCAGAAGTGAGCCCAGAACCTTAGTAAAAATTCTCGGGGCTGTGGCCAACCCGAAGGGAAGAGCTACAAATTGGTAATGCCTGTCTAGAAAGGCAAACCTTAGGAACCGATGATGATCTTTGTGAATCGGTATGTGAAGGTAGGCATCCTTTAAGTCCACTGTGGTCATGTACTGACCCTCTTGGATCATGGGTAGGATGGTCCGAATAGTTTCCATTTTGAATGATGGAACTCTGAGGAATTTGTTTAAGATCTTTAGATCCAAGATTGGTCTGAAGGTTGCCTCTTTCTTGGGAACCACAAACAGATTTGAATAAAACCCCTGTCCCTGTTCCGTCCGCGGAACTGGATGGATCACTCCCATTACTAGGAGGTCTTGCACACAGTTAGGAATGCCTCTTTCTTTATCTGGTTTGCTGATAACCTTGAAAGATGAAATCTCCCTTGTGGAGGAGAAGCTTTGAAGTCCAGAAGATATCCCTGAGATATGATCTCCAACGCCCAGGGATCCTGAACATCTCTTGCCCACGCCTGGGCGAAGAGAGAAAGTCTGCCCCCCACTAGATCCGTTTCCGGATAGGGGGCCGTTCCTTCATGCTGTCTTGGAGGCAGCAGCAGGCTTTCTGGCCTGCTTGCCCTTGTTCCAGGACTGGTTAGGTTTCCAGGCCTGTCTGGAATGAGCAACAGTTCCCTCTTGTTTTGAAGCGGAGGAAGTTGATGCTGCTCCTGCCTTGAAATTTCAAAAGGCACGAAAATTAGACTGTTTGGCCTTTGATTTGGCCCTGTCCTGAGGAAGGGTATGACCCTTGCCTCCAGTAATGTCAGCAATAATTTCCTTCAAGCCAGGCCCGAATAAGGTCTGCCCCTTGAAAGGAATGTTGAGTAATTTAGAAGTCACGTCAGCTGACCAGGATTTAAGCCATAGCGCCCTACGCGCCTGGATGGCGAATCCGGAATTCTTAGCCGTTAGTTTAGTCAAATGAACAATGGCATCAGAAACAAAAAAGAGTTAGCTAGCTTAAAGGGACATTATACACTCATTTTTTCTTTGCATAAATGTTTTGTAGATAATCTATTTATATAGCCCATAAAGTTTTTTTTTTAAAATTAATGTATAGTTTTGCTTATTTTTAAATAACATTGCTCTGATTTTCAGACTCCTAACCAAACCTCAAAGTTTTATGTGAATACGCTCGACTACCTACTCCAGCTTGCTCCTGTTTGTGTAAAGGGTCTTTTCATATGCAAAAGAAGGGGGAGGGGGGGAGTGTCTTATTCGCCACTTGCAGTGGGCTTTCCAGCTACCTTTTCAACAGAGCCAAACTGACAGCTTCTAAGTAAGTTTTTAAACAGTTTTATACTGGATTTTTATATCAGTATCTGTGCATATTATTCTTTATAGTAGTGTCTATTACATGCAGTTATATGAAAATGAGTGTATACTGTCCCTTTAAGCGTTCTAAGCTTGTCAATAATTTCATCCAATGGAGCTGTATGGATGGCCTCTTCCAGGGCCTCAAACCAGAATGCTGCCGCAGCAGTGACAGGCGCAATGCATGCAAGGGGCTGTAAAATAAAACCTTGCTGAATAAACATTTTCTTAAGGTAACCCTCCAATTTTTTATCCATTGGATCTGAAAAAGCACAACTGTCCTCAACCGGGATAGTGGTACGCTTTGCTAAAGTAGAAACTGCTCCCTCCACCTTAGGGACCGTCTGCCATAAGTCCCGTGTAGTGGCATCTATTGGAAACATTTTTCTAAATATAGGAGGTGGGGAAAAGGGCACACCGGGTCTATCCCACTCCTTGCTAATAATTTCTGTAAGCCTTTTAGGTATAGGAAAAACATCAGTACACACCGGCACCGCATAGTATCTATCCAGCCTACACAATTTCTCTGGAATTGCAACTGTGTTACAGTCATTCAGAGCAGCTAATACCTCCCCAAGCAATACACGGAGGTTCTCAAGTTTAAATTTAAAATTAGAAATCTCTGAATCAGGTTTTCCAGAGTCAGATGTCACCCACAGACTGAAGCTCTCCGAGACATGGCTCTTACAGCATTTGCGCGCTCTGTATCTCTCCTAACCCCAGAGCTATCGTGCTTGCCTCTTAATTCAGGCAATCTAGATAATACCTCTGACAGAGTATTATTCATGATTGCAGCCATGTCCTGCAAGGTAATCGCTATGGGCGTCCCTGATGTAATTGGCGCCATATTAGCGTGCGTCCCCTGAGCGGGAGGCGAAGGGTCTGACACGTGGGGAGAGTTAGTCAGCATAACTTCCCCCTCGACAGAACCCTCTGGTGATAATTCTTTTATAGATAAAGACTGATCTTTACTGTTTAAGGTGAAATCAATACATTTAGTACACATTCTCCTATGGGGCTCCACCATGGCTTTCAAACATAATAAACAAGTAGGTTCCTCTGTATCAGACATGTTTAAACAGACTAGCAATGAGACTAGCAAGCTTGGAAAACACTTAAAACAAGTTTACAAGCAATATAAAAAAACGTTACTGCGCCTTTAAGAAACACAAATTTTGTCCAAATTTGAAATAACAGTGAAAAAAGGCAGTTACACTAACGAAATTTTTACAGTGTATGTAACAAGTTAGCAGAGCATTGCACCCACTTGCAAATGGATGATTAACCCCTTAATACCAAAAACGGAATAACAAATGACAAAAACGATTTTTTAAACCGTCACAACAACTGCCACAGCTCTACTGTGGCTTTTTACCTCCCTCAATATGACTTTTGAAGCCTTTTGAGCCCTTCAGAGAAGTCCTGGATCATGCAGGAAGAAGCTGGATGTCTGTGTCTGTAATTTTTGCTGCGCAAAAAAGCGCTAAAATAGGCCCCTCCCACTCATATTACAACAGTGGAAAGCCTCAAGGAACTGTTTCTAGGCAAAATTCAAGCCAGCCATGTGGAAAAAAAAACTAGGCCCCAATAAGTTTTATCACCAAACATATATAAAAAACGATTAAACATGCCAGCAAACGTTTTAAAATACACTTTTATAAGAGTATGTATCTCTATTAATAAGCCTGATACCAGTCGCTATCACTGCATTTAAGGCTTTACTTACATTACTTCGGTATCAGCAGCATTTTCTAGCAAATTCCATCCCTAGAAAAATATTTTAACTGCACATACCTTATTGCAGGAAAACCTGCACGCTATTCCCCCTCTGAAGTTACCTCACTCCTCAGAATATGTGAGAACAGCAAAGGATCTTAGTTACTTCTGCTAAGATCATAGAAAACGCAGGCAGATTCTTCTTCTAAATACTGCCTGAGATAAACAGTACACTCCGGTACCATTTAAAAATAAACTTTTGATTGAAGAAATAAACTAAGTATAAAACACCACAGTCCTCTTACGACCTCCATCTTTGTTGAGAGTTGCAAGAGAATGACTGGATATGGCAGTGAGGGGAGGAGCTATATAGCAGCTCTGCTGTGGGTGATCCTCTTGCAACTTCTTATTGGGAAGGAGAATATCCCACAAGTAATGGATGATCCGTGGACTGGATACACTTAACAAGAGAAAACTGCTTTGCAATTCCATAGCTAAAAAAGCATTAAAGCTGTACTATAAATATAGAGCCCAAAGATGTATTATAAGAAAGTTGTAAGATTAGGAATTAATCCAAATTACTTTGGATCAAGAGTTTTTATGTGAGTCATTTTTACCTCCCTGCAGGTAGCTTGTATCCATGGAAAAGGAGCAACCCACGCGTCTCATACTAAAATGAGATATTTTTTTAAAATATACCTCAGGTAGTGAAATGTTACCTGCTCTAGAGAATAAAATGATTAACTTCTGCAATAATGATCATGTAAATGTATTATTTAATCACAATGCTAAAGCTCTCAATCTATTGGATTCAATTTTTTTACTTGGGGTGACCCTGAAGCTAGCTATGGTAATCTGTAGGACCCCATGTGGATACTGATGGGCAAGATAAAGATGGAATAATAAATATAGAAGAAGATTGATGAGAATGGGAAAAAGGAAGACATTTCAGATGAGAACAAGAAAGAAATCAATTAAGAGGGGACATGAAAGTCAAAATGAAACTTATCCCTTGCTGAAGAGCATATGCACATATCCTCAGTAGCAATGCACTATTGAGAGCTAGCTGGTGATTGATGGCTACACACAGTTTCTTGTCATTGGCTTATTAGATGTGTTCAGCTAATTCTCAGTGATGCATGGCTACTCTGACTCCTGCAAAGGATTAAACTGTTAGAACATAATGCATGATTGCTTGCATATAACTGCATTTTTAGGACATTTATGTTTATTAGTGCTACAGTCAAAAGGTTACTAACTTTTTGTTTTAAAGTGAAGTTCAATTTTACCACTATGCTCATCACCCCTTTAAACATTAAGAGCTCAATAGCACAGTCGCTAAGTTTGTTTTAAAAAAAAATGTAATAAACAACATTAAATTTAATATATAGAATACCGTTTTTTCGCACTGTTACTCCTCCCCCGGTCCACTTCCTTATTTGGCTGCAATGACGTATGTAGCGTAAGACTGAGGTGAAATCGTCTCTCGAAAGCGCGTGCACAACAAGCGCTTCGATATACGCATGCGTATTACGGCTTCATTTGCGCATGCGTTTAGAATTTCAGTCCGTCTTTGATTTTATTCAGTAACATCGTTATATTGTATTTGCTTGAGTGGCCAATCGTATCGTTCTCTATTACCGCTATTGCAATCACTTGTTTTGTGGCAAAAACTCCGTGTTTTCTACACTATATTGCCTTCTTTTTCATATTATTGACTGTAAGTATGTTTATCAACATTATTTGGTTTATTACTTTCATCGTATGTAATATAGATCGCAACTAAACTTTATTCTAATTTTATAGCGTTAATCCTTTTTTAATCAGCATATTAATCGAAATCTATTGTTATTCCAATGCAAATCTTAGTTTATTGTAATGAAATCTTATTTTGTATTCATTTTACTTCTATATTTATTTTGCTCAGTATTCACTGAATCTAAAGATTACTTATTGTAAAATCCACATCGATCCTAGATTATTAAAAAAATACTTTCATATCTGTTACCACTCATTGTTTGTTTATGTATTGATGCAATCATTCCTAAACTTTTTTACCGTTTCATTTGCGCTCATTTCATTATATTTTCGATATTAATTGTTCTTCATGTTATCTATTGACTTCTAATTTATCAGGAGATATAGAGATTAGACAATATTTATTACAAACTAATAATATTAAACAAAGATAAAATTCTTTCAGAGTAATTAAAATAAAAGCCTTTGTCCCAAGATTTATGAAAAAAATAATCAAGGCGATCTAAATATATATTTAGATATAAAAATAAAATAACAAAACGATTGCTATATACACCTTTAAAATAGGAGAGTCCGAAATATCCTTTGATGATAAACGAACAAAAAAATCAAAAATTACAATTGCTTTACCTATGTATTTCTATTGCGAATATATATAAAAAATAAAAATGTAAATAAAGTATAAATGTTAGTTATTGATATATTTACAACAAATTCGTGCATTATAATTTGGAAATCAATATAGTTGATTTAGAAATGCAGTTACTTATAGAGGGTGATTACTGTTTTCAAACTGAATAAACATGAAATTTCTACTTTATCGTAGAAGATAGTATTGTTAATTTTATGAGTGACGATCTCAATATTATTCCCCAAGTTTTTATGTACAATATAGACACTGCAAACTTTGGCATAAAACACTGTTATGGGCATTTCGATAGACGTTATTTACCTTCGATTATTGAATATAGCCGGATCTCGTCCTTTCTTCTATTGCGAGCAGTTCCGATTGATTCAATGTATCAAAAGCCGCTATACTGCAAAATACGCATGCGCTAAGCGTGAACGAGCATTGTGATGAGGATGACACACAGTGTAATACGCATGCGCAATAGTGGATGATGACGATTGAGAAAAGGGGCAGGACGCCACGGGGTAAGTAAAGGGATAGGTTAAGACAGTTGTAAAAACTGTCAATCAAAAAGTTAGAAATGTCGGGCGGACAATTGAAGCAATACCGACGTTAAATATATAATAAATTTTAGATTGAAAAGACTAATTTTATGAAAAAGGATGAATGAACATGATACTATTTTAGAAAACAAATGCCAAAAATGTTAACTATAGAGGCGGACTTGAACTTCACTTTAAAGAATAATAAAATTAAAAGCAATGCCTTGCTTTTGTCACTTAAATAAATGTAAAAATAGTGATACTTGATACATTTTATAGAGTTTGTAAATGTTGCTGATGTAAACATTTTTACAGCATGAAATTAAAACTCAAGAGAGAGACAGAGAGGGAATGTAAGGTGGGGGAAGGTGATATATGGAGCCAGTATGAGCCAGAGAGAGACAGACAGACACAGAAAAAAAAGACACTGACTAAGACAGTGGGAGATAGTGAGGAAGAAAAGAAAAAAAAGACATTGAGAGACAAAACACAATAGTGGTAATGAATAAGCAATGGCAATTACCAAGAGAAAGGAGAAAAGTGTAATGCACAAATCAGTATTTTTCCTACAGAATACTAACTTCAGTAGTCCCCTCTGTGGGAGATACTATAAGTTAATTGTCTACGGTTCTTTAGCTCAAATGCCTAAGCTTATGGAACAAATCAGTATCGCTTTGGAATGTCTTTCATAGGATGGTGAGACTCCACAAGCCATCACGTGACCACCATGAGTCGGCAAAAAAGCCCAACACACCAGAGCTCCAAATCCCTCCTATTTCACATGATCCTCAGTCATTTTCATTGGCCTCCTTGATGATTAGGGAGGTGAAACTGAAGTGCAAGATATTCTCATTGTTTGAAAGGGGATCATCTAACCGATTTGAGGCCCGAACCATCCTTGCAGTAACCTGTTTTTTTTGGAGGGGCAGACAAGGAGTTTTTCAGCCAGGCAGTCAAAGGTCTTCACATTTTACCTGGAAGGCCTGTGAGTAGACTTGTCCACAGATCCCCTAGTCTACAGTGAGCTGCTCCTTGTGGGTCCACAGCCCTCTCCAGGTAAAACGTGGATTTGTACCCCAATCCCCTGTTTTGTTGATGCCGTTATTAATTCAGATGCTTAGGCTGCTGGAAACAAGTTGTGGTAAGTATCTGCACCTTACAAGCACACCAGCTATTAGTATGAACATGTACACATTAGAGCTGCAACAACTAATCGTCATAATAGTTGATAATCGATTATGAAAAACAGAATTTATGCTTACCTGATAAATTACTTTCTCCAACAGTGTGTCCGGTCCACGGCGTCATCCTTACTTGTGGGAATATCTCTTCCCCAACAGGAAATGGCAAAGAGTCCCAGCAAAGCTGGCCATATAGTCCCTCCTAGGCTTCGCCCACCCCAGTCATTCGACCGACGGACAGGAGGAAAAATATAGGAGAAACCATATGGTACCGTGGTGACTGTAGTTAGAGAAAATAATTCATCAGACCTGATTAAAAAACCAGGGCGGGCCGTGGACCGGACACACCGTTGGAGAAAGTAATTTATCAGGTAAGCATAAATTCTGTTTTCTCCAACATTGGTGTGTCCGGTCCACGGCGTCATCCTTACTTGTGGGAACCAATACCAAAGCTTTAGGACACGGATGAAGGGAGGGAGCAAATCAGGTTACCTAAACGGAAGGCACCACGGCTTGCAAAACCTTTCTCCCAAAAATAGCCTCCGAAGAAGCAAAAGTATCAAATTTGTAAAATTTGGCAAAAGTGTGCAGTGAAGATCAAGTCGCTGCCTTACATATCTGGTCAACAGAAGCCTCGTTCTTGAAGGCCCATGTGGAAGCCACAGCCCTAGTGGAGTGAGCTGTGATTCTTTCAAGAGGCTGCCGTCCGGCAGTCTCATAAGCCAATCGGATGATGCTTTTAAGCCAAAAGGAAAGAGAGGTAGAAGTCGCTTTTTGACCTCTCCTTTTACCAGAATAGACAACAAACATAGAAGATGTTTGTCTGAAATCTTTTGTAGCCTCTAAATAGAATTTTAGAGCACGGACTACGTCCAAATTGTGTAACAAACGTTCCTTCTTTGAAACTGGATTCGGACATAAAGGTACAACTATCTCCTGGTTAATATTCTTGTTAGAAACAACCTTTGGAAGAAAACCAGGCTTAGTTCCCAAAACCACCTTATCTGCATGGAACACCAGATAGGGCGGAGAACACTGCAGAGCAGATAACTCTGAAACTCTTCTAGCAGAAGAAATAGCAACCAAAAACAAAACTTTCCAAGATAGTAACTTAATATCTATGGAATGTAAAGGTTCAAACGGAACCCCTTGAAGAACTGAAAGAACTAGATTTAGACTCCAGGGAGGAGTCAAAGGTCTGTAAACAGGCTTGATCCTAACCAGAGCCTGAACAAATGCTTGAACATCTGGCACAGCTGCCAGTCTTGTGTAGTAAGACAGATAAAGCAGAGATCTGTCCCTTTAGAGAACTTGCAGATAATCCTTTCTCCAAACCTTTTTGTAGAAAGGAGAGAAACTTAGGAATTTGTATCTTATTCCATGGGAATCCTTTGGATTCAGACCAACAGATATATCTTTTCCATATTTTATGGTAAATCTTTCTAGTTACCGATTTTCTGGCCTGAACCAGAGTATCTATCACAGAATCTGAAAACCCACGCTTTGATAGAATCAAGCGTTCAATCTCCAAGCCGTCAGCTGGAGGGAGACCAGATTTGGATGTTCGAATGGACCCTGAACAAGAAGGTCCTGTCTCAAAGGTAGCTTCCATGGTGGAACCGATGACATATTCACCAGGTCTGCATACCAAGTCCTGCGTGGCCACGCAGGAGCTATCAAGATCACTGAGGCCCTCTCCTGTTTGATCCTGGCTACCAGCCTGGGAATGAGAGGAAACGGTGGAAATAAATAAGCTAGGTTGAAGGTCCAAGGTGCTACTAGTGCATCTACTAGAGTCGCCTTGGGATCCCTGGATCTGGACCCGTAGCAAGGAACCTTGAAGTTCTGACGAGACGCCATCAGATCCATGTCTGGAATGCCCCAAAATTGAGTTAGTTGGGCAAAGATCTCCGGGTGGAGTTCCCACTCCCCCGGATGGAATGTCTGACGACTCAGATAATCCGCTTCCCAGGTTTCCACACCTGGGATGTGGATCGCAGATAGGTGGCAGGAGTGATCCTCCGCCCATTGAATTATTTTGGTCACTTCTTTCATCGCCAGGGAACTCCTTGTTCCCCCCTGATGATTGATATACGCAACTGTCGTCATGTTGTCTGATTGGAATCTTATGAATCTGGCCTTTGCTAGCTGAGGCCAAGCTCAGAGCATTGAAGATCGCTCTTAGTTCCAGAATGTTTATCGGGAGAAGAGACTCTTCCCGAGACCATAGTCCCTGAGTTTTCAGGGATTCCCAGACCGCACCCCAGCCCACTAGACTGGCGTCGGTCGTGACAATGACCCACTCTGGTCTGCGGAAGCTCATTCCCTGGGATAGATGGTCCAGGGTCAGCCACCAACGGAGTGAATCTCTACAAATAAAGCAATTGATTTAGCCCATAAAAGTGTCTACCAGTTTTATAGCCCATATTAAGCCCTTTATTCTGTTTGCTTGACTAAGAAAATGGCTTACCGGTCCCCATGAGGGGAAATGACAGCCTTCCAGCATTACATGGTCTTGTTAGAAATATGGCTAGTCATATCATAAGCAGAAAAGTCTGCTAACTGTTTCCCCCCAACTGAAGTTACTTCATCTCAACAGTCCTATGTGGAAACAGCAATCGATTTTAGTTACTGTCTGCTAAAATCATCTTCCTCTCACAAACAGAAATCTTCATCCTTTTCTGTTTCAGAGTAAATACCATACCAGCACTATTTTAAAATAACAAACACTTGATAGAAGAATAAAAAACTACATTTAAACACCAAAAAACTCTTAACCATCTCCGTGGAGATGTTGCCTGTGCAACGGCAAAGAGAATGACTGGGGTGGGCGGAGCCTAGGAGGGACTATATGGCCAGCTTTGCTGGGACTCTTTGCCATTTCCTGTTGGGGAAGAGATATTCCCACAAGTAAGGATGACGCCGTGGACCGGAGACACCAATGTTGGAGAAATAGCTGTCAACGAATCTCATAATCGATTAGTTGGTTTGCAATTAGTTGGTCTGTGCACGACACCAGCTGCTTCACTCCAATGAACTCCTGCACATGGTATTGTGTTTTATGGTTATGTCCTTAGCCTAAAGGACATCTACACACATTTACTTTTCACTTTTTCAGGACAGTATAAGTTTACAACTACCCATGGCTTATGTGCAATTCAGATAGAATAGTGATCATTTGGATTGTTTATGTTAAATCAGGTGATTTGGAACTATGCTTTGCATGATATAGTGCCAAGCGTGTTATTTACACCTAGCCCCTAGATTGATGGGAGATATTTAAATTGATGTGCACTATTATCTGTTTGCACAATTATTAGCGTATTGCTTGCTATTGCTGATTATATGTACTGTATAAATAAATGTGTAAGGCGTTGTCCTGTTATTGATATATAGTTCTTAGCACTTTTGATTTGTTTTTTATTGTTTTTTTAATATTTTTAATAAATTGTGATAATATATACCAGATTTAACCTTTATAAGTATATACTGTATCTTATTTTTAGAGCAGAGTAGATGTTTTCCCCTAACATTATAGCTGGTTATTTACCATTAAATATAGATATTCAAGATATTTTTTTATGTTAGAATGAAGTCAAGGGTTACTTTATTGAGAGGCCCCATGCCAAGGTGGAAAACACTTTGCATTGGTGAAGAGCTAACAAAGATAAATATCCCACTTTGGGGAAATTGGCAAAACCCAACTTATGCATCTCAATCACCTCAACACCATCTAAGTGCCTCTTCTCTGCTGCAGGAAATATAGCTGCAAACAGAGAACCAGTCTTAGCCAGAAGCTTGTGGACATGTTGAGATTTTTACATTTCAATGCAAAGTTTCTGAAAGAGTGAATAACAAAATGTTATTAACATTGATAATCTAACTCTTCCTAGCTCTCTCTCTTTTCAAACAGTTTTTGGTTTTGTTTTGTTTAATTATAAAACTGGGCTCTGCTGCTTAAAATTTGGACAAACAGTTGTGTTAATGTAAAGTTTTAGTCAGAAGTTTATATTTTTAATACTCAGTATGTGGATTTTATTTAAAATATAGGAAACAATTGATTCTTTTTTTATCCGATTAGTCGAAAAAATAATCCGCAGATTAATCGATTATGAAAATAGTTAGTTGCAGCCCTAGTACACATGTTTCATAGTCTGGGGACATATTTTACACCATACACAAGCAGGTTTTAGCACTTTAGGTACATTTAAAAACAGAACAAAAAAAAACAAACGTTTTGCTCTTTTAAGGTTCGTTCTGCTTTAAATTTAGCATGACCAGCATAGCGCAGACAGAATTAGCTTCTGGGCTATTCACAGTACGTTTTATTTTATCTGCGGTAAATTTCTGTTACCTTTGAGTTTTAGCTTTCAGTGCTCAACGAGAGCGCAAGCGTGTTATCAGTTAGTGCAGGAGGGTCAGTTTATGTCTACCACAGCCTTAAAAAATGCTTATTTGCATATCCCTTTTCACAGGGATCATGTCAAGTAGTTTGGTCTTGGACATGTTTATTTTTAGGTCACCACCTAAAAATAAACATGTCCAATACCGAACTACTTCTAATCCCTACCTCTAACTCAACTCCAGTTTCTAATTTTTCATTTTTCCATCACTGTTGGCGGCACCACTATCGCCCCAAGTCCACTGCCTCTGAGTCACACTTGACTGAAATCTGTCCTTCATTCCCCTTATCCAACTGCTCTCTTCATCCTTCCGCAACCACCTACGCAATATCTCTAAAATTAGTCTTTTTCTGAGTGCTGAAGCTACTAAAAGGCTAATCCACTTCCTGGTAATTTCCCGACTTGACTACTGTAATAACTTACTATCTGGCCTCCCTCTCTATCTTGGCCTTGTAGGAGTTGATTGAGAATAGAGTTGTTTCCAGCTACTTGCTTATGGATTACAAATTGGGAGCTCAGACCTATGTGAGACCCAGAGTCCCTGGAAAGTATAATTTACAATAGAAAAAAAAAAAAAAAAGATTATTCAAAGCAGCTGAATGATACAGGGACAAAGGAATACCCTAATGGCACTTCAGCCATAAGTACCCTCATGTGTTACGGAGACTTGTCCCTAGCCTCACCCTGAGGAATGTGGAAGTGTCGGAAACAATCCCTAAGGTTGACTTTGTTTAGAGACCCCATGGACCACAAATTAGAGTCTTTAAAAGGGACATAAAACAAGTTGAGATAGACAAAATATATGTACATTAATTACTTTACCTGCAAATTTATACTGCAGTGCTTTGCCATAACCCTTTCTTTTAAGTTTCTGAATTGTACAGCTCTAACTCCCCTCACACAATTCCTTTTATGGCTGTAGCTATATCCATTGTTGTTTTGGTAAACTACACAAATGAATAGGGATTATCTGTTGGAGCATGAATAGAAGCTGTGAACTCAGCTACAATACAATGCCTGTGTCCCTTTAATTAGTCCTTTTAGGATATGCAAAGATCTCAACCTGTTTTATGGCACTTTAAGGAAATATTCTCCAAATATGTCTTTTACTTAGACCAGCAGTTTCTCTCACTTGTGTGACTGCAGCAGGAACTCTACGGTGTGACTCCCTAGCCGAAAATGGTGGCTGACAATTCCTCTACCGCGAATTATCAAAATTGCATTAAAGCTCTTCAAAACTTAAATTATGCTTACCTGATCATTTTCTTTTCTTCAGATGGAAAGAGTCCACAGCTGCATTCATTACTTTTGGGAAATAAGAACCTGGCCACCAGGAGGAGGCAAAGATACCCCAGCTAAAGGCTTAAATACTCCTCCCACTTACCTCATACCCCAGTCATTCTGCCGAGGAACAAGGAACAGTAGGAGAAATACCAGGGTGAAAAGGTGCCAGAAGGATAAAAAAATAAGACGCCCCACAGAAAAAATACGTGTAGGGAGCTGTGGACTCTTTTCATCTGAAGAAAAGAAAATTATCAGGCAAGCATAATTTAAGTTTTTCTTCATTCATTACTTTTGGGAAAACAATACCCAAGCTATAGAGGACACTGAATGCAAAAAGGGGAGGGTACAATAGCCCATTCTGAGGGCACCAGGCCTGAAAAAACCACAACCCAACCAAACCCTGCTTCGTCTGAGCCGGGCAAAAAAACTAGATGGAAAAGGCCCCAAAGACACTGACCCGCAGATAGTCCGAAAGCCTAACTAGAAACTGCAAGCAGACTCACTGAGCCAACACTCCTCCAGGAGAACCGTTGCCTAGCTGTCAGTCCCCACACAACCCTTCCTAGTACAGTACCAAAATCTCCAAAAGGGAGAGGACAAGGGTAAGCCAAAGGGATACCCAAAGGTACAGCAAAATCCATAAAGGAAACCCCCCCTCAAAGAAAGGCCAAGTCCACAGAGACCTGAATGGATCCTGAGAACAAGGGGAGACGACGCCCAACCCACAAGGAGCAACCGGGTATCATCAAGAAGAAGAAACATCTCCAAAACATCTTGCAACAGCACTGAAAAAGACAGCTGAAGACAAAGTCCTCAAAAACGTCAGAACTCAATGACTGAGCAAACCGAAAATTACAAGTAGCAAACTCAGAAAATAAACATCTGAGTCCAGTAACACGCTCCATGTGAAAGAACTGTTCAGCTGACAATTATTCAATATATCCTTGAAATGTATATAAATCACAGGCACTGTTGTAAAAACAATCAGCACTCAACCAGTTCTTTGCATACAAAGTAAGATGTCCCAATGGTAAATCAAAAGCCCACAAACTTACAGCGACTCAGATCACCTGACGTTCCGTTAATGAGGACACCTCTTCAGCTTCATACTGCGAGACCCGGTAGCACCCGAGCCCACTCTTAGACCCGCTATCATTAATTCTGCGTGATCCGTTGCATCATACTTTCAGCTTCCGGCGTCCTCCAGCAACGTCACCACACACGCGGTGGGGCAATAACCAATGGGTATCAACTGGCAGTCCCGGTGTCCGGAGCAATCATCTGGCAATATGCAAATGCAGTCTGAAGAAAGAAGCGATCAATCCGGATAGTGATGAAATAAAACGTAGCTTTTATTCAAAATAAGGGTATAAAAACCTCAGAGCCATAGTCCATTTTCAAAGGTGATGTGCATCAGATTGGCTTACGCGTTTCGGCGTGAGCCGTAGTCATAGCCTGTACAACCTGAAACACTGCACCTTTTTAAATCCTTAAAACGTGCAATGATTGGTTAATAACAAAAGCAACACAATTTACATAAACACACCTTTGAGAAGTGTTAACACTAGACAGAACTCGGTAAGCCTGTATCCAAGCAACAAATGGATATACAAAACTGGCTTGTCTCTTAAACATAATGAATAACAAAATTATATATATTAAACATAGAGTAAGGTGTAAACAAATGCAAAAAACTTATTGATATTAAGGAATGAAATAAAAGTAATAGGAGAATCAACATAATACAAAAAAGTAATAAATATTGTCATCAAATGTTGTACAAAATAGGTTTACAAGAATAAATAATCATGTATAAAAGAACACCATAGCCTGGTAGGCATAGGTACAGATAACTCACAAAATAGTACCTGTATATATGGGTAAACAAAAGTAAACAAAGTGTATGTATGTGTAATACTATATGCAACCAAATTTAAAAGGTGCAAGTATATCCAAAGCGCTATGTTTGGATGTAACACTAATGTCAAGAGCTTACAGCCATATTAAAGCAAAATGTCTAAATGTAGACAAATACCCTGATTAAAGAATATTAATCAGGAGAACTAAATAAACTGTCAAAATAATGAGACTATTATTGCCAAAAATTGATCAAATCAAACTCATAGTTGAGTCCCAATGGCAATCTAGTTTTCAGCCTAAAAATCCAAAACATTTCCTGACGCTCAAGCCTCTTGGTAAGGTCCCCCCCTCTGCCTACTAGTGGTATCATTTCTATGATGTTCCAAGCAAAAGTATCAATACTCTTGTTGTGATGATACAGGAAATGCTGTACCAGGGGTGTTTTTGCTTTATCAATATGAATGGTTGAAAAGTGTTCCCTAATACGGGAGTTCACGTCCCTGGTCGTGAGCCCCACGTATTCTAGGGAACAAGCTGTAAAGGTGATTAGGTAAACCACAAAATTGCATGTGCAATTAAGGCAGTTACGTATATCAAAGGTTTCTCCTGTTGCTGCAGATCTAAATTGTGCTCCCACAAGCGCATGTTCACACGGTTTACATCTGGATTTACCACACTTGAACATGCCCTTGTGTTGCAACCAAGAAGAAACCATGGGTTTTTGTTTAATGACTTCAGAGGGTGCCACATAGTTCCCCAACGATCTTGCCTTTCTATATGCACACCTGATGCCTTTATCCACTACCGAGACCAATCGATCATTAGCAACTAACATCCTAAAATGTTTACGCACTATACTGCACACTTGGTTATAGTGTGCACTATAGTTAGTGATAAAGGTGACTCCATCAAATGCTGTTTTAGATGTGCAAGTCTTGTCCTCCAACAGGAGGCCCCTGTCCAGATCCTTTACCTCCTGTCTAGCTCTCAGTACCACATGTTGCTTGTATCCCCTATCTCTCAAACGATGACAAAGTAAATCTGCCTCTCTTTCATATTGAACATTATTAGAGCAATTTCTTTTTGTGCGAATGAATTGCCCCTTTGCCACAGCATGTGGCACATGTGAGGGGTGGCAACTTTTGGCACTCAATAAAGAGTTACCTGAGATAGGTTTCCTGTACACACTTGTCTCAATAGTCCCATCTGGTAATCCTATCAATCTTAAATCGAGGAAGTTGATAGTATTTTGATGGTATTCATGTGTGAACTGGAGACCTACCTCATTATTATTTAGCCATTCCAGAAACAAGATAGCTGATAATTTGTCTCCCTGCCAAACCAGGAGCAGGTCGTCGATATAGCGTTTGTACACACAAATCAACTCCCTGAAGGGAATGCAGTCTGCAAAGATGTGGGACGGCTCCCACCATCCCATGAAGGCAAACTTGGCCCCCATGGCTGTCCCACATCTTTGCAGATACACCTTCCCGTCAAAACTGAAAAAGTTGTGTGTCAACAAGAAACTCTTGTTTCTCCAAGACATACTCCTGAAAGCAAGATGAATAACCTGTGTAATTGCAGAGAAAAAATTGCAATGCTTCCAGTCCTAAACTATGTCTAATAGAGGAGTATAATGAGCTAACGTCGATGGTAAGCCAACTATGTTTGCTCTCCCACTTGACATCTCCTATTATCCTCAAGACATGTTTAGTGTCATGGAGGTAGCTGGGTAGATTTTTGACCAGAGGTTGTAAGACCTCATCAAGCCACATAGATAACTTCTCAGAGAGGGAGCCGATCCCACCGACTATAGGTCTCCCCCGGAAATCAGTTAGTGACTTGTGGACCTTGGGCAGATGATGGAATATGGGCATTCTAGGATGCTCAACATAGAGAAACTCCATGGTATTGCTGTCCAAGATCCCCAAGTCCCCACCTTTGTCCAGGAGATGCAACAATTCTCTATGATATCGTGAAGTAGGATCGCCCTGTAGTAATTCATAGTTATCTCGATTATCAAGTTGCCTGTGGGCCTCAGAAATGTAATCACTTTTGTTAAGTATCACCACTGATCCCCCCTTGTCAGCATTGCGTATCACAATTTCACTCAAATTCTTAAGTTCATTCAGGGCAATTTTTTCTTTATTAGTTAAATTAGAGTGAACAGGGAGATCTTTGCTCTTGAGTTGAGTCCAGTAACACGCTGCCATCCGTATGAAGACACAGCGAAACACTATCCGTAAGGAAGGAGCGGCCGAACAAAATAGATTGCCCAACCACCAAGACAGAGGATACTCTCCAGGCAACGCCTACTCACAGATCACAAAGGGGGAGAGGCACAGAACCTCTAAAAAAAAAAAAAAAAAAAGGTCCACTGTCACCCCCAAGACATGAGGATGAACAACAGATTTCAGATCCTACACCTAGTCAGACCAGCCCAAGCAGGGGCAGATCTGAAAGCAAGGGAACCGAAAGGAACCCCAATACCGGCCCCAAAAAGGGTGGAAGAATGGACACAGCCATTTAAACCTAAAGACAATCGAGCAGGCAATATACCCAAGGGATCTAGCAAAGCCACCGACTAAGTCTCAATGCGGAGCCAGCAGTTCCCCTTGATGGAAAGAAACAACTCAAAGAGCAGACCAGTCCCCGAACCATATAAAACATCTGCTCCAACCTCCCGAACACAGGAGAGGCCCCTAAAAAAAAAAAAAAAAAGGAACCACAACTCGGTAAGGAAGACACCGAGCCACTTGAAGAGGAGAGCAACGATAAACACCTGCCCATAAGACAGGAAGTCGTAGGAAGAAGAACCGAGAGGACACAAGGCCACGTCACTGACGAACACGGAAGAACCCCTTAAAACACTTTCGTGCTAGCACACATACCAGGCGCAAAAGTGAAAGCTGAGCAACCGCAAACTTTCAGTTTGCTAGGCAGGAAAGCCCACCATCAGGTCACGTTAGTTGGCTGTCCCAAGGGAACCGTATCGTCCGGCACAAGACAAGCTCCAAGGAGCCCCGGCTCTCAGTAAATTTGTCCAAGCTGTAAAAGAGAAAAGCCAGAACAAGGGCTAAGCACAAGCTCAGAGGCAGAACTTTCCTTCACTTTCTGCGATGAGATTTCTTTAGTGGAAATTTTTCTACACGTCATTATTAGGCTAGGGGGCGGGTTTGAAAAAATCTCTGAGAGCCAGTCAACAAGCAATGTGCTGCTGCTTTGCAGCGCAACTGCATATTTGACTGATCACTTCAAACAGCTCTTTGCTCTGGATGCACTGTGTTAAGGAAAACTTACTGCAACCAGAGCACAGATCTGTTTAAAGAGAACTGTCTAATGTGAAGCAGCACTACAAAGTTCCAGCGCTAACAGTTCCTGCATGTGTCCTGTTCTTTCTGCAGACATGCTGCATTTTCTGCGATGACATCTCAGATCACTGTATGTTCTGCCTTGGGGAACAAGTACCCCGGGAACTGGAACCCCCAGGCCAGTGCTAGGATCATAAGGTCCGGTAACATCCCACAGCGGGATCCACAAAGAGAAAACACTGAGAAATACTTTCGACCTCCGGAAGATCAGGACAAGAAGTCCGGGCCCCACAAATCATTAGATTAAACAATCTTCCAGGAACATAAATCCCTCGTCTGATATAAAAAAAAAACGACCTCCCAGGGAAAAAGTCAGAATAACCCGGATAACAAGAGCAAGAAGCCCTTGCAAGTCCCGAACCAAAGGGAAGAGACCACCCCTTCTAGGAGCCCAACACTCCAAAGAGCCAGGGCCATAAAAGAACACTAGAGCTAACAGGCGTCCAAGCAACATTAACATGATTGTGCTTTAAAAGTGCGGGTAATCCCCCTTAAGGGACACAAGGCCCAGCTCATTTTATCAACCTCGGAAGGAGGAAAGGCTGAGTAGACCTCACCGGGGGTCGAACTAGCAACCCTCGGTTTGCTACAGTACAGAAGCCACAGAATATTAGTATGCTGAGCTAGCCGTCCAGCTAGCCACAAGCTCCAGACAGAAGGGGAACAGTAAGGACAAGTCACCCGAACAGAGCAACATCATCAAGTCTCCACATCACCTCAGTATCAAAGTCAGAGGACAGTAAAACAAGGGTTTGGATGCCACCTGGATGGCAATACCTGAACCATGAGTGAAAAACCACTAGGACTTCTTCTATCCCAAGAAGGAGATGCAGAGCATTCCCAACACAGGGAAAGGACCCCTAACCGGAGCCCAAAAAGACCTCACTGTCTAATGTCCCAAAAAAAGGAACAACCAATTCCGAAGGGTAATAAAGTCCCCCGAAGGTGACCCATCCACAAAGAGAAACTGACAAAATCCAAGAGGTCTCAATAAAGAAGAACCACTAAAGGAACAAGTCCAAAAAGGACAATTTCCTAAAGCAACACCACCCAGACCGGCGTAAAAGAGCGCTAAACCATCTAATTTTCCCACCATGTGGGAAGGAATACTCTAGGTTCCGAGGGTATCGGAAGCAACAGGGAGTGACGCAGCAAAATTCACTGCCCCAGTCACCAGAGAGATGGCTATTTAGGACTGAAACAATCCCGAGAGCTACACGGACCTGCAAGTCCTCTTGAGAATGCTTAGCTGAAACTTGTAAATCAAATAACAAGAAACATAATGTTAATAGCACTCAGCACCCCAACCTGACCAGCAAGGTATAATAGGCGCCATGTTTCTGAATAAGCCGCGAGACAGAAGATCTGAACCCAAGCAGGACCAGCCTGCAACCAGGGTCATAACTGCCAAGCTGGCTAAATCCGCCCTCAGAGAAGGAGGAAGAAAAAAAACAAAACAGACAAACATGGGACTAACGTGTCCTAAACAACTTCCGTAGAAGCAAACAGCGAGTATCGATCCCAGAGAAATTTCCCGCAGGATACATAGTATGAAAAATAAAATTCATCCTAACCGGATAAAATAAAATGACAGGCAACCCCAGGGTGAACGCCCAAGAAGAACAGAAAGATCCGCAGGACCAGCCTAACGGAAACCCTTTTCATCCAACAAAACTGGGAAGGATCTCGATAACCAGACTTAAAGGAGATTACTTCATCCCCCCATGTCTAACAAGGTGAGCCATATGAAGGAGGAGACTGATGAGTCCCATAACCGAGACGATAGGGTCCCCAAACAGCTCAAAAACGTGCCTGAGTAGAATACGAAGGCGAGCCAGCCTGTAACGAAAGGCACAACACTCAGGAACAGTTACACCCGCAGGTAACTGCACATGCTCTCCTGAGAGAGACCAGGGGCAATCGGGCAAGAACACAATCGCAAATAAACATCTGGACTTAGTGGACACACAAGCGCCAAAAGCATGTAAAAACGAAAACGTGTCAGTACCTCCGGTGGGGGGAACAATCCACAAAAACATAACCTGGGTTACCCGCATGGGTAGTAGTAGGGAGCGGTAGGGAACTCGCCTCCCGGAGGACAGGGCCCCCCCGTAGCGGATGGCTCAGCAGTCCCTTGAATCCCCGAGCCCGAGGAATAAGGCGCTCTAGAACGGCCTAAAGAACATAACTGACTGACTGAGTCAATGGGGCCAATTCGCATTCGTCACAGGATGAAGAATCTGAATCAGAAAGTTAAACAAACAAACAAACATCAGCATCCTCCATAACTGGATAAAGGATACCAAAAAATGGACTATATATAAAACAATTTAAAACAGCACCTGACACCCACAATGGCTGGGGCACTCACCACCTCCTATGAACCAGACACCAGCGGTCTAGTAGTCTCCGTCGCCATACAGTCAGGAAAGCGGAAATGGGAGACCAGAAAGTAAACACACCCAGTCACAAGGTGAACCGTACAGACCAAAAATAGCACGCCCGACCGTAAGGTTGCGTCACTTAAAAAGGCCGTTATGTTCCAAAAGCCACGAGCCCAGTTAATACTACACATAAGCAGATTGAATCACAAAAACATGATTAAAAAAAACCCTTGTTCAATAATCCCCCTCAGGAGATATTAACCCTTGATTCCAAGATACTAAAGGAGTCCCACTGAGACCCTGTATTTTCCATGTGAGTTCGCAGGAACAAATGAGTTACAGTACATTCATGAAGAAGTAAAATGAAACGATCTTACCGGAATCTACGCCGTGGAACAGGAACACAGCCCTTCAAGTGTGATCAATAGTAGCCTCACCTCCACAATGGACTTGAGGGAAGAAAGCAGGCAGCGAAGTTAGACAACGCTGATTGCTTGTGGAGCTGTTAAAATAAGTCGGCATGGTTTTGCAGAAAGACTCTTCCTGCATCTCCGGACTCTAACTTTCAATCAAGCCCTCACTGAAAGACTGACAGGATTACTTAAAACTCCCATCCCATGTCGAAGAGTACTACCCTCCATAAGAGACAAAAACAAACTTCTGACACTTCTCTGCCAACCTCCTGGGAAAAAGGCAAATAATGACTGGGGGATGAAGGAAGTGGGAGGAGTATTTAAGCCTTTGGCTGGGATGTCTTTGCCTCCTCCTGGTGGCCAGGTTCTTATTTCCCAAAAGTAATGAATGCAGCTATGGATTCTTTCCATTTATGAAGAAAATGGCTCAAGCATGAGTGATGCTGTAAAGAACATTATTAAGATCAATGTCAAAAATATGTCTATGGCAGTGCTGGCAAGGAGATCCTTATTATTAAAATCTTTGTCAGCAGACATGACATCTAAGAATAGACTGATGACTTTCCTTCCAGGGGAAGATTCTATTCGGTTCAGACTTGGACTCTATCATTAAGACCGTTACTGGTAGGAAAGGAGCATTTCTTCCTCAGGATTAAAAATCTCAAAATGAAAAAACAGACACAAGAGGATCAGTTTAGTTTGTTTCGCTCCTCAGGTGATCAGAAGTCCTCCTATTCTCAAAAGCCTGAGCCCTCCAAGTCAGTCTGTCTTTTCGTGGTAATAGAACAAGCAATCCAAAAGTCCAACACCACCACTAAATCAGCATGAAGGTGCGTCCCCCGAACAAGATTCTGTTCTGGTAGGGGCAGACAGCTTTTGTCAGGAGGCCTGGTACCTGTTTAGTCCAAGACCCCTGGGTTCAAAATATAATTCCACAGGGTTACAGGATAGGCTTTCGGTCCAGACCTCCTCAAAGACTATTCCTTCTCAAACTTCAGTCAAAAGCAGCTGTCTTTCCACACTGTGTTCAGGAATTAGAGGATATGGAGCCAACTATCCAGTTCCTGTTTCTAAACAGGGTCAAGGGTTTTACTTCAATCTGTTCATTGTCTCAAAGAAGGAAAGGGCGTACAGACCTGAAAACTCTAAGAATGTTTGTCAGCGTTCCCACTTTCAAGATGCAAAACATTCGCACAATATTGCCCTTGATTAAACAGGGTCAGTTTATGACTACAATAGACCTCAATGATGCATACATGCACATTCCAATCCAAAGGGATCACTATCAGTTCCTGAGGTTTGCATACATGGACAAGCACTACCAGTTTGTTGCTCTTCTGTTTGGTCTGACTACAGTTCCACGCATCTTTACAAAGGTGCTGGATTCTCTTAGCGGTGATCAGAGGTCAGGGTATTTCAATTGCTCTGTATCTGGATGACAAACTGGTGCAAGCTCCTTCCTTGTCGTTCGCAATTACTCATACTCACAACCTTCTATTATTCCTCCAAGACCATGGTTGGAAAATTAATGTTCCCAAAAGCTCATTAATTTTTGGAGTCCTAATAGATTCAGTCTGTATGTGCCTGTTGCTGCCGGAACTGCGCAGGTTAAAACTCCAGAGAGCATGTCTCTCCCTGAAGAGCATCCCATTGCTGTCAGTAGCTCAATGCATGGATATAGTGGGTCTTATGGTAGCCGCTTCAGATGTGATTCCTTCTGCCTGCTTTCACTTCTGTCCCATTCAACTATTCATGCTCAGTCAGTGGCCAAAGAATTACCAACATTTAAAGCAACAAAATTGATCTGGATTCATCTGTTAGGCAATCTCTGTCCTGGTGGACACAAAGTCCATCTTTGACCCTTGGGGTAACTTTTCTTCATCAGACGGGGCCATTGTCACAACAGATACCAGTCTGTTAGCCTGGGGGACAGTCTGAAATTCTCAAAGACCGCAAGGAGTTTTGCTTCCTTTAGAGGCAAGGTTACCAATAATCATTCTGGAACTTCAGGTGATTCTTTGAGCTCTTCAGGCCTGTGCCTATTGAAGGAGGAAAAATGTATCCAGTCAGTCAGACAACATCACAGCGGTGGCCTATACAAATCATCAAGGATTTACCCACAGTCCACTGGCCATGCAGGAAGTCTCTCAGATCCTGTCCTGGGCAGAGAGGAATCAGTGCACCCTGTGAGTGACACAACTAGGAGGCGGATTACCTCAGCAGTCAATTGGTTCATCCAGGAGAATGGTCTCTCCATCAGGATGTATTCAATCAATTGGTGATCAAATGTGGCCTACTAGATATCGATCTGATAGCTTCCCACTTTAAGGGACAGTCAAGTCCAAAAAAAACAATTCATGATTTAAATAGGGAATGTAATTTAAAAGAACTTTGCAATTTACTTTTAGAACCAATTTTGCTTTGTTCTCTTGGTATTCTTAGCTGAAAGCTAAACCTAGGAGGTTCATATGCTAATTTCTTAGACCTTGAAGACTGTTTCTAATCTGAATGCATTTTGACCACTAGAGGGCATAAGTTCATGTGTTTCATATAGATAACATTGAGCTCATGCACGTGAAGTTACCCTGGAGATAGCACTGATTGGCTAAAAAGTCTGTCAAAAGAACTGAAATAAGGGGGCAGTTTGCAGAGGCTTAGATACAAGGTAATCACAGAAGTAAAAAGTGTATTTATGTAACCCATTGTTTGTTATGCAAAACTGGGAAATGGGTAATAAAGGTATTATGTTTCTGTTTAAGCAACAAAAAATCTCCCAAAGTATTGTGCAAGATCAAGAGATCCAAGGGCTCACGTGGTAGATGCCTTTGTATGTCCATGGGAGTTCCATCTAGCATACTTATTTCCTCCATTTGATCCGAGCAATAACTCTCGGAAGAAGAGCAAACAGGAGTTGGCATCAGTAATAATAATTGCTCCAGCCTGGCCATGAAGGACATGGTATGCGGGCCTAGTGCAGATGTCCTCATCTCCTCCATGGCTTCTTCCTCTGAGACAAGACCTGTTATCACAAGATCCTCTTTAACAGCGTGGAGGTTGAACACCTAGTTTTGAGAGACAGGATTCTCAGATTCTGCGATTGACACTCTGAGTCACAGGTTTCCTAGCCTGTATCCTGTATCAAAGGATTTACCACAATATTTGGAAAGCATATTGTGTGGTGCTCTTCTAAAGGATTCTCTTGGTGTTCCCTTACGGATCCTGAGAATTCTTCAGTTCTTACAAGATGACCTTGACCACGGTTTATTGTCTAGTTCCCTGAAAAGTAAAATTTCCACTTTATCTGTGCTTTTTAATAGGAAGTTGGTTAAGCTTCCTGATATTCATACCTTAGTACAGGTGTTGGTTAGAATTAGGCCAGTTGGAAAACCTATTCTCCTCCCTGTAATTTGAACCTAGTTCTTCAAGGCCCTCCTTTCGACTAATGCACTTCACTGAAAAAACATAATTTATGCTTACCTGATAAATTTATTTCTCTTGTAGTGTATCCAGTCCACGGATCATCCATTACTTGTGGGATATTCTCCTTCCCAACAGGAAGTTTCAAGAGGATCACCCACAGCAGAGCTGCTATATAGCTCCTCCCCTCACTGCCATATCCAGTCATTCGACCGAAACAAGCCGAGAAAGGAGAAACCATAGGGTGCAGTGGTGACTGTAGTTTAATTAAAATTTAGACCTGCCTGAAAAGGACAGGGCGGGCCGTGGACACACTACAAGAGAAATAAATTTATCAGGTAAGCACAAATTATGTTTTCTCTTGTTAAGTGTATCCAGTCCACGGATCATCCATTACTTGTGGGATACCAATACCAAAGCTAAAGTACACGGATGATGGGAGGGACAAGGCAGGAACTTAAACGGAAGGAACCACTGCCTGTAGAACCTTTCTCCCAAAAACAGCCTCCGAAGAAGCAAATGTATCAAATTTGTAAAATTTGGAAAAAGTATGAAGGGAAGACCAAGTTGCAGCCTTGCAAATCTGTTCAACAGAGGCCTTATTTTTAAAGGCCCAGGTGGAAGCCACAGCTCTAGTAGAATGAGCTGTAATCCTTTCAGGAGGCTGCAGTCCAGCAGTCTCATAGGCTAAACAGATTATACTCCGAAGCCAAAAAGAAAGAGAGGTTGCCGAGGCCTTCTGACCTCTCCTCTGTCCAGAGTAAACAACAAACAGGTTAGATGTTTGGCGAAAATCTTTAGTAGCTTGTAAGTAAAACTTCAATGCACGGACTAGGTCTAGATTATGCAAAAGACGTTCCTTCTTTGAAGAAGGATTAGGACATAAATGATGGAACAGCAATCTCTTGATTGATATTCTTGTTAGAAACCACCTTAGGTAAAAACCCAGGTTTTGTACACAGAACAACTTTATCTGAATGAAAGATCAGATAAGGAGAATCACAATGTAAGGCAGATAACTCCAAGACTCTTCGAGCCGAGGAAATAGCCATCAGAAAAAGAACTTTCCATGAAAGAAGTTTGATATCAATAGAATGAAGGGGTTCAAACGGAACCCCTTGAAGAACTTTAAGAACCAAGTTTAAGCTCCATGGAGGAGCAACAGGTTTAAACACAGGCTTAATTCTAACTAAAGCCTGACAAAATGCCTGAACGTCTGGAACTTCTGCCAGACGCTTCTGTAAAAGAATAGACAGAGCAGAAATCTGTCCCTTTAAAGAACTAGCTGATAATCCTTTGTCCAAACCCTCTTGGAGGAAGGACAATATCCTAGGAATCCTAACCCTACTCCATGAGTAATTCTTGGATTCACACCAATGAAGATATTTACGCCATATCTTGTGGTAAATTTTCCTGGTGACAGGCTTTCATGCCTGTATTAAGGTATCAATTACTGACTCGGAGAAGCCACGCTTTGATAGGATCAAGCATTCAATCTCCATGCAGTCAGTCTCAGAGAAAGTAGATTCGGATGATTGAAAGGAACTTGTATTAGAAGGTCTTGTCTCAGAGGCAGAGACCATGGTGGAAAGGATGATATGTCCACTAGGTCTGCATACCAGGTCCTGCGTGGCCATGCAGGCGCTATCAATATCACCGATGCGCTTTCCTGTTTGATTTTGGCAATCAGACGAGGGAGCAGAGAAAACGGTGGAAACACATAAGCCAGGTTGAAGAACCAAGGCGCGGCTAGAGCATCTATCAGTGCTGCTTCTGGGTCCCTGGACCCGCAACAAGGAAGCTTGGCGTTCTGGCGAGACGCCATGAGATCCAATTCTGGTTTGCCCCAACGTAGAACCAATTGAGCAAACACCTCCGGATGGAGTTCCCATTCCCCCGGATGAAAAGTCTGACGACTTAGAAAATCCGCCTCCCAGTTCTCTACACCTGGGATATGGATCGCTGACAGGTGGCAAGAGTGAGTCTCTGCCCAGCGAATTATCTTGGAGACTTCTGACATCGCTAGGGAACTCCTGGTTCCCCCTTGATGGTTGATGTAAACCACAGTCGTGATGTTGTCCGACTGAAATCTGATGAACCTCAGTGTTGCTAGCTGAGGTCAAGCCAGAAGAGCATTGAATATTGCTCTTAACTCTAGAATATTTATTGGGAGGAGTTTCTCCTCCTGAGTCCATGAACCCTGAGCCTTCAGGGAGTTCCAGACTGCACCCCAACCTAGAAGGCTGGCATCTGTTGTTACAATTGTCCAATCTGGTCTGCGAAAGGTCATACCCTTGGACAGATGGGCCCGAGATAACCACCAGAGAAGAGAATCTCTGGTTTCCTGATCCCGATTTAGTAGAGGGGACAAATCTGTGTAATCCCCATTCCACTGACTGAGCATGCATAATTGCAGCGGTCTGAGATGCAGGCGCGCGAATGGCACTATGTCCATTGCCGCTACCATTAAGCCGATTACTTCCATGCACTGAGCCACCGTGGGGCGCGGAACGGAGTGAAGAACACGGCAAGCATTTAGAAGTTTAGATAACCTGGACTCCGTCAGGTAAATTTTCATTTCTACAGAATCTATTAGAGTCCCTAGGAAGGAAACCCTCGTGAGAGGAGATAGAGAACTCTTCTTCGTTCACTTTCCACCCATGCGACCTCAGGAATGCCAGAACTATCTCTGTATGATATTTGGCAATTTGAAAGCTTGACGCCTATATCAGGATATTGTCCAGGTAAGGAGCCACCGCTATGCCTCGCGGTCTTAGGACCGCCAGAAGTGAGCCCAGAACCTTTGTAAAAATTCTTGGGGCTGTAGCCAACCCGAATGGAAGAGCTACAAATTGGTAATGCCTGTCTAGAATGGCAAACCTCAGGAACTGATGATGATTCTTGTGAATCGGAATGTGAAGGTAGGCATCCTTTAAGTCCACTGTGGTCATGTACTGACCCTCTTGGATCATGGGTAAAATGGTTCGAATAGTTTCCATCTTGAATGACGGAACTCTGAGGAATTTGTTTAGGATCTTTAAATCCAAAATTGGTCTGAAGGTTCCCTCTTTTTTGGGAACCACAAACAGATTTGAATAAAACCCCTGTCCTTGTTCTGTCCGCGGAACTGGATGGATCACTCCCATTACAAGGAGATCTTGTACGCAGCTTAGGAATGCCTCTTTCTTTATCTGGTTTGCAGATAATCTTGAAAGGTGAAATCTCCCTTGTGGAGGAGAAGCTTTGAAGTCCAGAAGATATCCCTGAGATATGATCTCCAACGCCCAGGGAACCTGAACATCTCTTGCCCACGCCTGGGCGAAGAGAGAGAGTCTGCCCCCTACTAGATCCGTTGTCGGATAGGGGGCAGCTCCTTCATGCGGTCTTAGAGGCAGCAGCAGGCTTTCTGGCCTGTTTGCCCTTGTTCCAGGACTGGTTAGGTTTCCAGGCCTGCTTGGATTGAGCAAAAGTTCCCTCTTGTTTTGAAGCAGAGGAAGTTGATGCACCTGCCTTGAAATTTCGAAAGGCATGAAAATTAGACTGTTTGGCCTTTGATTTGGCCCTGTCCTGAGGAAGGGTATGATCCTTACCTCCAGTAATGTCAGCAATAATTTCTTTCAAACCAGGCCCGAATAAGGTCTGCCCCTTGAAAGGAATGTTGAGTAATTTAGACTTTGAAGTCACATCAGCTGACCAGGATTTGAGCCATAGCGCCCTACGCGCCTGGATGGCGAATACGGAATTCTTAGCCGTTAGTTTAGTCAAATGAACAATGGCATCAGAAACAAATGAGTTAGCTAGCTTAAGAGTTCTAAGCTTGTCAACAATTTCAGTCAATGGAGCTGTATGGATGGCCTCTTCCAGGGCCTAAAACCAGAATGCCGCCGCAGCAGTGACAGGCGCAATGCATGCAAGGGGCTGTAAAAACAGAATTTATGTTTACCTGATAAATTACTTTCTCCAACGGTGTGTCCGGTCCACGGCGTCATCCTTACTTGTGGGATATTCTCTTCCCCAACAGGAAATGGCAAAGAGCCCAGCAAAGCTGGTCACATGATCCCTCCTAGGCTCCGCCTACCCCAGTCATTCGACCGACGTTAAGGAGGAATATTTGCATAGGAGAAACCATATGGTACCGTGGTGACTGTAGTTAAAGAAAATAAATTATCAGACCTGATTAAAAAAACCAGGGCGGGCCGTGGACCGGACACACCGTTGGAGAAAGTAATTTATCAGGTAAACATAAATTCTGTTTTCTCCAACATAGGTGTGTCCGGTCCACGGCGTCATCCTTACTTGTGGGAACCAATACCAAAGCTTTAGGACACGGATGAAGGGAGGGAGCAAATCAGGTCACCTAAATGGAAGGCACCACGGCTTGCAAAACCTTTCTCCCAAAAATAGCCTCAGAAGAAGCAAAAGTATCAAACTTGTAAAATTTGGTAAAAGTGTGCAGTGAAGACCAAGTCGCTGCCCTACATATCTGATCAACAGAAGCCTCGTTCTTGAAGGCCCATGTGGAAGCCACAGCCCTAGTGGAATGAGCCGTGATTCTTTCGGGAGGCTGCCGTCCGGCAGTCTCGTAAGCCAATCTGATGATGCTTTTAATCCAAAAAGAGAGAGAGGTAGAAGTTGCTTTTTGACCTCTCCTTTTACCGGAATAAACAACAAACAAGGAAGATGTTTGTCTAAAATCCTTTGTAGCATCTAAATAGAATTTTAGAGCGCGAACAACATCCAGATTGTGCAACAAACGTTCCTTCTTTGACACTGGTTTCGGACACAGAGAAGGTACGATAATCTCCTGGTTAATGTTTTTGTTAGAAACAACTTTTGGAAGAAAACCAGGTTTAGTACGTAAAACCACCTTATCTGCATGGAACACCAGATAAGGAGGAGAACACTGCAGAGCAGATAATTCTGAAACTCTTCTAGCAGAAGAAATCGCAACTAAAAACAAAACTTTCCAAGATAATAACTTAATATCAACGGAATGTAGGGGTTCAAACGGAACCCCCTGAAGAACTGAAAGAACTAAGTTGAGACTCCAAGGAGGAGTCAAAGGTTTGTAAACAGGCTTAATTCTAACCAGAGCCTGAACAAAGGCTTGAACATCTGGCACAGCTGCCAGCTTTTTGTGAAGTAACACAGACAAGGCAGAAATCTGTCCCTTCAGGGAACTAGCAGATAAACCTTTTTCCAATCCTTCTTGAAGGAAGGATAGAATCTTAGGAATCTTAACCTTGTCCCAAGGGAATCCTTTAGATTCACACCAACAGATATATTTTTGCGAAAAAACATGAAGGAATTGTTCAAAATTCACCAAATTTTCACCACAGTGTCTTAAAGCCTTAAAAGTATTGCACACCAAATTTGGAAGCTTTAACCCTTAAAATAACGGAACCGGAGCCGTTTTTAACTTTAACCCCTTTACAGTCCCTGGTATCTGCTTTGCTGAGACCCAACCAAGCCCAAAGGGGAATACGATACCAAATGACGCCTTCAGAAAGTCTTTTCTAAGTATCAGAGCTCCTCTCACATGCGACTGCATGTCATGCCTCTCAAAAACAAGTGCGCAACACCGGCGCGAAAATGAGGCTCTGCCTATGATTTGGGAAAGCCCCTAAATAATAAGGAGTCTAAAACAGTGCCTGCCGATATTATTATATCAAAATACCCAGATAAAATGATTCCTCAAGGCTAAATATGTGTTAATAATGAATCGATTTAGCCCAGAAAAAGTCTACAGTCTTAATAAGCCCTTGTGAAGCCCTTATTTACGATCTTTATAAACATGGCTTACCGGATCCCATAGGGAAAATGACAGCTTCCAGCATTACATCGTCTTGTTAGAATGTGTCATACCTCAAGCAGCAAGAGACTGCTCACTGTTCCCCCAACTGAAGTTAATTGCTCTCAACAGTCCTGTGTGGAACAGCCATGGATTTTAGTGACGGTTGCTAAAATCATTTTCCTCATACAAACAGAAATCTTCATCTCTTTTCTGTTTCTGAGTAAATAGTACATACCAGCACTATTTTAAAATAACAAACTCTTGATTGAATAATAAAAACTACAGTTAAACACTAAAAAACTCTAAGCCATCTCCGTGGAGATGTTGCCTGTACAACGGCAAAGAGAATGACTGGGGTAGGCGGAGCCTAGGAGGGATCATGTGACCAGCTTTGCTGGGCTCTTTGCCATTTCCTGTTGGGGAAGAGAATATCCCACAAGTAAGGATGACGCCGTGGACCGGACACACCTATGTTGGAGAAATAAAACCTTGTTGAATAAACATTTTCTTAAGGTAAACCTCTAATTTTTTATCCATTGGATCTGAAAAAGCACAACTGTCCTCAACCGGGATAGTGGTACGCTTTGCTTAAGTAGAAACTGCTTCCTCCACCTTAGGGACAGTCTGCCATAAGTCCCGTGTAGTGGCATCTATTGGAAACATTTTTCTAAATATAGGAGGTGGGGAAAAGGGCACACCGGGCCTATCCCACTCCTTACTAATAATTTCTGTAAGCCTTTTAGGTATTGGAAAAACATCAGTACTCACCGGCACTGCATAGTATTTATCCAGCCTACACAATTTCTCTGGCACTGCAATTGTGTCAGTCATTCAGAGCAGTTAATACCTCCTCAAGCAATACACGGAGGTTCTCAAGCTTAAATTTAAAATTAGAAATCTCTGAATCAGGTCTCCCCGATTCAGAGACGTCACCCACAGACTGAAGCTCTCCGTCCTCAGGTTCTGCATATTGTGACGCAGTATCAGACATGGCTCTTACAGCATCTACGCGCTCTGTATCTCGTCTAACCCCAGAGCTATCGCGCTTGCCTCTCAATTCAGGCAATCTGGATAATACCTCTGACAGGGTATTATTCATGATTGCAGCCATGTCCTGCAAAGTAATCGCTATGGGCGTCCCTGATGTATTTGGCGCCATATTAGCGTGCGTCCCTTGAGCGGGAGGCGAAGGGTCCAACACGTGGGGAGAGTTAGTCGGCATAACTTCCCCCTCGACAGACCCCTCTGGTGACAATTCTTTTATAGATAAAGACTGATCTTTACTGTTTAAGGTTAAATCAATACATTTAGTACACATTCTCCTATGGGGCTCCACCATGGCTTTTAAACATAATGAACAAGTATCCTCTGTTTCAGACATGTTTGTACAGACTAGCAATGAGACTAGCAAGCTTGGAAAACACTTTAAAGCAAGTTAACAAGCAATATAAAAAAACGTTACTGTGCCTTTAAGAGAAACAAATTTTGACAAAATTTGAAATAAGTGAAAAAAGGCAGTTACACTAACAAAAATTTTACAGTGTATGTAACAAGTCAGCAGAGCATTGCACCCACTGGCAAATGGATGATTAACCCCTTAGTAACAAAAACCGAATAATAAATGACAAAAACATTTTTTAAACACAGTCACAACTGCCACAGTCTACTGTGATTGTTACCCTCCTCAAACACGACTTTGAAGCCTTTTGAGCCCTTCAGAGATGTCCTGGATCAAGCAGGAAGAAGCTGAATGTCTCAGTATTTTTATCTGCACAGAAAAGCACTAAAATAGACCCTTCCCACTCATATTGCAACAGTGGAAAGCCTCAGGAACTGTTTCTAGGCAAAAATCAAACCAGCCATGTGGAAAAAAAACTAGGCCCCAATAAGTTTTGTCACCAAACATATATAAAAACGATTAAACATGCCAGCAAATGTTTTATATTACACTTTTATAAGAGTATGTATCTCTATTAATAAGCCTGATACCAGTCGCTATCACTGCATTTAAGGCTTTACTTACATTAATCCGGTATCAGCAGCGTTTTCTAGCAAATTCCATCCCTAGAAAAATATTAACTGCACATACCTTATTGCAAGGAAAACCTGCACGCCATTCCCTCTCTGAAGTTACCTCACTCCTCAGAATATGTGAGAACAGCAATGGATCTTAGTTACTTCTGCTAAGATCATAGAAATCACAGGCAGATTCTTCTTCTAATGCTGCCTGAGATGAAACAGTACACTCCGGTACCATTTAAAAATAACAAACTTTTGATTGAAGTTAAAAAACTAAGGCCTAGATTTGGAGTTTGGCGGTAGCCGTGAAAACCAGCGTTAGAGGCTCCTAACGCTGGTTTTAGGCTACCGCCGGTATTTGGAGTCAGTCAAAAAAGGGTCTAACGCTCACTTTTCAGCCGAGACTTTTCCATACTGCAGATCCCCTTAAGTCAATTGCGTATCCTATCTTTTCAATGGGATCTTTCTAACTCCGGTATTTAGAGTCGTGGCTGAAGTGAGCGTTAGAATTCTAACGACAAAACTCCAGCCGCAGAAAAAAAGTCAGTAGTTAAGAGCTTTCTGGGCTAACGCCGGTTCATAAAGCTCCTAACTACTGAGCTCTAAAGTACACTAACACCCATAAACTACCTATGTACCCCTAAACCGAGGTCCCCCCACATCGCCGACACTCTTAATTTTTTTTTAACCCCTAATCTGCCGACCGCCACCTACGTTATCCTTATGTACCCTTAATCTGCTGCCCCTAACACCGCCGACCCCTATATTATATTTATTAACCCCTAACCTGCCCCCCTCAACGTCGCCGCCAGCTACCTACACTTATTAACCCCTAATCTGCCGAGCGGATCTCACCGCTACTATAATAAAATTATTAACCCCTAATCCGCCTCACTCCCGCCTCAATAACCCTATAATAAATAGTATTAACCCCTAATCTGCCCTCCCTAACATCGCCGACACCTAACTTCAATTATTAACCCCTAATCTGCCGACCGAATCTCGCCGCTATTCTAATAAATGGATTAACCCCTAAAGCTAAGTCTAACCCTAACACCCCCCTAAATTAAATATAATTTAAATCTAACGAAATAAATTAACTCTTATTAAATAAATTATTCCAATTTAAAGCTAAATACTTACCTGTAAAATAAATCCTAATATAGCTACAATATAAATAATAATTATATTATAGCTATTTTAGGATTAATATTTATTTTACAGGTAACTTTGTATTTATTTTAACCAGGTACAATAGCTATTAAATAGTTAAGAACTATTTAATAGCTAAAATAGTTAAAATAATTACAATAAATACTAACCTAAGTTACAATTAAACCTAACACTACACTATCAATAAATTAATTAAATACAATACCTACAAATAACTACAATGAAATAAACTAACTAAAGTACAAAAAATAAAAAAGAACTAAGTTACAAAAAATAAAAAAATATTTACAAACATAAGAAAAATATTACAACAATTTTAAACTAATTACACCTACTCTAAGCCCCCTAATAAAATAACAAAGCCCCCCAAAATAAAAAAATGCCCTACCCTATTCTAAATTACTAAAGTTCAAAGCTCTTTTACCTTACCAGCCCTGAACAGGGCCCTTTGCGGGGCATGCCCCAAGAAATTGAGCTCTTTTGCTTGTAAAAAAACACATACAATACCACCCCCCCCAACATTACAACCCACCACCCACATACCCCTAATCTAACCCAAACCCCCCTTAAATAAACCTAACACTAAGCCGCTGAAGATCTTCCTACCTTATCTTCACCTAACCAGGTATCACTGATCCGTCCTGGCTCCAAAATCTTCATCCAAGCCCAAGCGGGGGCTAGACATCCATCATCCGACGGCTGAAGAAGTCCAGAAGAGGGTCCAAAGTCTTCATCCTATCCGGGAAGAAGAGTAGATCCGGACCGGCAACCATCTTCTTCAAAGCGGCATATTCTATCTTCATCCGATGAGGACCGGCTCCATCTTGAAGACCTCCATCGCGGATCCATCCTTCTTCTCCGACGACGAATGACGGTTCCTTTAAATGACGTCATCCAAGATGGCGTCCCTTGAATTCCGATTGGCTGATAGGATTCTATCAGCCAATCGGAATTAAGGTAGGAATATTCTGATTGGCTGATGGAATCAGCCAATCAGAATCAAGTTCAATCCTGATCGGAACAGCCAATAGAATGCGAGCTCAATCTGATTGGCTGATTGGATCAGCCAATCGGATTGAACTTGATTCTGATTGGCTGATTCCATCAGCCAATCAGAATATCCCTACCTTAATTCCGATTGGCTGATAGAATCCTATCAGCCAATCGGAATTCGAGGGACGCCATATTGGATGACGTCATTTAAAGGAACCGTCATTCGTCGTCTAGTCGTCGGAGAAGAAGGATGGATCCGCGATGGAGGTCTTCAAGATGGAGCCCGTCCTCATTGGATGAAGATAGAAGATGCCGCTTTGAAGAAGATGGTTGCCGTTCCGGATCTACTCTTCTTCCCGGATAGGATGAAGACTTTGGACCCTCTTCTGGACTTCTTCAGCCGTCGGATGATGGATGTCTAGCCCCCGCTTGGGCTTGGATGAAGATTTTGGAGCCAGGACGGATCGGTGATACCTGGTTAGGTGAAGATAAGGTAGGAAGATCTTCAGGGGCTTAGTGTTAGGTTTATTTAAGGGGGGTTTGGGTTAGATTAGGTGTATGTGGGTGGTGGGTTGTAATGTTGGGGGGGGGGGGTATTTTGTATGTGTTTTTTTACAGGCAAAAGAGCTGAATTTCTTGGGGAATGCCCCGCAAAGGGCCCTGTTCAGGGCTGGTAAGGTAAAAGAGCTTTGAACTTTAGTAATTTAGAATAGGGTAGGGCATTTTTTATTTTGGGGGGCTTTGTTATTTTATTAGGGGGCTTAGAGTAGGTGTAATTAGTTTAAAATTGTTGTAATATTTTTCTTATGTTTGTAAATATTTTTTTATTTTTTGTAACTTAGTTCTTTTTTATTTTTTGTACTTTAGTTAGTTTATTTAATTGTAGTTATTTGTAGGTATTGTATTTAATTAATTTATTGATAGTGTAGTGTTAGGTTTAATTGTAGGTATTGTATTTAATTAATTTATTGATAGTGTAGTGTTAGGTTAGTATTTATTGTAATTATTTTAACTATTTTAGCTATTAAATAGTTCTCAACTATTTAATAGCTATTGTACCTGGTTAAAATAAATACAAAGTTACCTGTAAAATAAATATTCATCCTAAAATAGCTATAATATAATTATAATTTATATTGTAGCTATATTAGGATTTATTTTACAGGTAAGTATTTAGCTTTAAATAGAAATAATTTATTTAATAAGAGTTAATTTATTTCGTTAGATTAAAATTATATTTAACTTAGGGGGGTGTTAGTCTTAGGGTTAGACTTAGCTTTAGGGGTTAATACATTTATTAGAATAGCGGTGAGCTCCAGTCGGCAGATTAGGGGTTAATGTTTGAAGTTAGGTGTCGGCGATGTTAGGGAGGGCAGATTAGGGGTTAATACTATTTATTATAGGGTTAGTGAGGCGGACTAGGGGTTAATAACTTTATTATAATAGCGGTGCGGTCCGGTCGGCAGATTAGGGGTTAATAAGTGTAGGCGACGTTGTGGGGGGCAGATTAGGGGTTAATAAATATAATATAGGGGTCGGCGGTGTTAGGGGCAGCAGATTAGGGGTACATAGGGATAATGTGAGTAGCGGCGGTTTACGGAGCGGCAGAATAGGGGTTAATAAGTGGAAGGTTAGGGGTGTTTAGACTTGGGGTACATGTTAGGTGCAGACGTAGGAAGTGTTTCCCCATAGACAACAATGGGGCTGCGTTAGGAGCTGAACGCGGTTTTTTTGCAGGTGTTAGGTTTTTTTTTCAGCTCAAACAGCCCCATTGTTTTCTATGGGGGAATCGTGCACGAGCACGTTTTGAGGCTGGCCGCGTCCGTAAGCAACTCTGGTATCGAGAGTTGAAGTTGCGTTAAATATGCTATACGCTCCTTTTTTGGAGCCTAACGCAGCCATTCTGTGGACTCTCAATACCAGAGTTATTTTAAAGGTGCGGCCAGAAAAAAGCCAGCGTTAGCTACGCGGGTCGTTACCGACAAAATTCTAAATCTAGCCGTAACTATAATACACCACTCTCCTCTTACTACGTCCATCTTTGTTGAGAGGTCCATCTTTGTTGAGAGTTGCAAGAGAATGACTGGATATGGCAGTGAGGGGATGAGCTATATAGCAGCTCTGCTGTGGGTGATCCTCTTGCAACTTCCTGTTGGGAAGGAGAATATCCCGCAAGTAATGGATGATCCGTGGACTGGATACACTTAACAAGAGAAAACTATGGTCTTGGAAGGTACTTTTCTTGTTAGCTATCTTCTGCTAGAAGAGTTTCTCAGTTGTCAGCATTATCCTGTGATCCTTCATTTTTTATTTTTCACAAGGACAAGCCTGTACTTCGTACCAAATATGATTATCTTCCTAAAGTGGTTTCTACTCATAATATCAATCAGGAAATTGTTGTTCCTTCTCTTTGACCAGACCTTGCTAACTCTATGGAAAGATTGTTGCATAATCAAGAGGTAGTCAAAGCTTTGAAGGTTCTATCTCCAAGCTACTAAAGAGTTCGGAAAAACTTCTAGTTTGTTTGTGCATTACTCTGACTCAAAAGGGCAAAACGCCACTAAGGTAGCGCTGGCATCTTGGCTTAAACAGGTGATTCACAAGGCTTAATTGGTTGCGGGTAAGTCGCCTCCTAACCGGGTAAGTCGCCTCCTAAACGTACTACAGCTCACTCGACAAGAGCAGAGGCAGCATTTTGAGCAGATTTGTAAAAGCTGCCACATGGTCTTCTCTGCATACTTTTTCTACATTTTATCGTTTTGATGTCTTTGCTTTTTCGCAAGCAGCTTTTGACAGGAAAGTCCTTCAGGCCGCAGTGTTGGCTAAATAGGAACTGTCAGAGAAAGTATTTTCCCATCCTTTCCATAACATAGACCATCGGCTTAGGTATTAATCTCATATGTTATGGAGGACCGTGGACCATCATCATTTTATGAAAGAAAATGATGCTTACCTTATAAATTATTTTCTTTCGGAATGAGGATGGTCCACAGGCTCCGCCCGCTTCATATTGGGCGATAGTTCTAATGACACATCTATAGACCCTGCTTTGCCTTCCCTACCTTTCTTTTCCTATTCTCTACTTGGTTATATGTGAAACTAATAGAGAAATGGGTGTTGGGAGGGATTTAAAGCTCATGTATGGATTTTTTTATTCCATATGTTATGGAGGACTGTGGACCATCATTCCAAAAGAAAATAATTTATCAGGTAAGCACAAATTTTGTTTTTTCACCTCATGAAAAATCTGTTACTGACCGGCCATATTTGGTTGCCGCTTTTTATGGATCTGCAATATACTCCTATTCAGTAACCTCTGCTGATATGTTTTAGTACAGGTTCTGCTATCTACTGAAAAAGTCAAACACAAATAGAGGGGCGTTTCTCATCTTAAAATCCCAGCTGTTTCTTGAGGCATGTTAGAGTTGTGTAATCCAACTCTTTTTAAACCTAGCAAAGACCATAAAAAAAATGAATCAATCGAGTTAGTAGAGATTTGATTGCTAATGCATGCTTCTATGGGTATTGCTCCTTCTGTCTGTTAATTACAGGAGAATGCTACAGATATTTTGCCCAGTGTGGAAAATTACATCAAGGCTGCTGTTTCTGAGGCAATGGCTGCTCTTTTGCCTTCAAGCAAGCGTAAAAGGTTAGTTCAGATTTTACCATCTAATATTACTATGTCTCCTGAAGTCAGGCATACTGTTATGTCTTTAGAAAGTGAAATTTACTTTGGTAAAGATGTTGAACTTGTTACTTGCTCTTTTTTTGTTTAAAAATTAAACATATTTCTCTTTTGAAGAGGTTTTAATTAAGTTTTAGCGCTTTTAAGGGACAGTCTACACCTTAGTCATCTTAAAAAGTCATACCTAAGATTAAGCTGCAAATAGCCTCCTGTACCCCTTTTCTATATCATACAGCAGGAACAGTAGAAAGTTATTTTAAAATTGATGTTGCTTGACCCTTTGAAATGGCTGCAAAGCTCCGTCCACTGATAACATCACGATCTGGGCTGCATCTAGGCACCCTGCTTAATAGCATTGACAGTTTGTCGAATCCAACTTTTGTAACCTATTATGCAGCCCAGATCCTGATGATATCAGTGGGGACAAAACTTGGCTGCCATTTCAAAGTGGCCAGAAACAATATTCATTTTAAAATAACTTTTATTGTTCCTGCTGCATGATAAAGGGTTGGAGGAGGTTATTTAAGTTTCTAACTTAGTTTAAGCTGTAAAGGGAGAGTCTACAACTTCGTAAACAAAGTCTTAAGGTTTATGAGGATAAGCGTTGTATACATTTAAATTCAGTTTTTAAAACTGTTAAACCCCTTGAGGTTTTCACTATCCCTGATGCTGTCTCTGGCATTGTTTCAAGGGAATGGTCTAAGCCAGGTATTTTTTTTTAATCCTTTCCCAAGGTTTTAAAAAGTTACATCCTTTACCTGGTGCTGATTTTGAATTGTGTGAAACTGCTCCCAAGGTTGACAGGGCTATTTTTTCCCTGACTAAATTTTCTAGTTTCATTTGGAAACTAGTTTGGAAATAGTTCTTCCTTTATAGTTCCTTACATAGGAGGTAAATTCCTTCTTTGCGATGGCTTTTTTGCAAGCAGTAATATCTATTGCTGATGTGGTGGTTGTTTGTTCTATTGGTTAGTCTTTCTGGACGGATATCTTAGGATTCGGCCAGTAAGATTTTGTTAAACGTCTTTATGTTGTTTAAATGTGTAATGCTTTCCTTTGTGTTTTTTTGTCATCATTCATTTATGCTAGATTATGTCTTTAGCTATTCTTTCTTGAAAAGCATTTTCCCAAGAATCTTGGTCTGTTGACATGATTTAAATTTTTATTCTTAAAAGGGACACAACCTAAATTTTTTTCTTTGGCGATTCAGATAGAGCATGCAATTTTAAGAAACTTTTCTAATTTACTTCTATTATCAATTTTTCTTCGTTTTCTTGCTATCTTTATTTGAAAAAGAAGGCATCTAAGCTAAGGAGCCAGCTGATTTGTTGACACTTGTTCACATGAATTTTATCCACCAATCAGCAAGAACACAGGTTGTTCACCAAAAAGGGGCCGGCATCTAAACTTACATTCTTGCTTTTTCAAATAAAGATACTAGGAGAATGTAGAAAATTTGATAATAGGAGTAAATTAGAAAGTTGCTTAAAATTGCATGCGCTATCTAAATCATGAAAGTGTCCCTTTAACTTTTTTCAAAAGGAAGTTTTTCTTTCTGGTTTGGTTTGCCATTATTTACATGGTGTTGTCAGGGTACCTGTGAATAGCATTAAATAAACTACATATGTATCAAATAAATTTTCTTCTTTGACATGAATTGAGTGGGCTATGGCCACAACAGACAAACCCCTTTTTCCTGATTAAAGAACATCAGAGAACAAAGGAATTGTTTTCAAAGGTTTTCTGCCTAAGGTGTGAAGTTAAAGTTCCTATCAGATCACCACTGACCCCCTCGCTGCTAAAGACATCTAGGAGGGAGCAAAGAGGAAACATTTGTTTCAATTAGTAAAATTGACGGACCCCTCCCTGCAATGAGGTAGTCGGTCTACAGTGTTCAACTCTTTTGAGGCTTAAGTGTATGCAGAAAAGAACCAGTTTTGCAAGGAAAGTGACCATTCACACTTCAATACAAATTGGTACATGCTGAGTTTTCAATAAACATCAGCCCCAGACAAAAGAAATTATTTTAAAACATTTGTTATTTGAAAGCATAGATGTCTTGAGGATTTGAAGTTTGGACAGATTATCTATATAGCTTTCAAATATTTTTTAATTTAATATTTTTTTATTGAGACAAACAAAACAGAGTAAAGTAATACAACTCCACAAGAGTATGTGCATTGGAATTACAAATAAAGGTAAACAATAAATCTTAGATATTGGTATGATGGAGATTAGCTTGCTCCCTCCACATACGAAGTTTGGTATTTGTTGGAGAGCATAGAGGTGGGGTTGCTTAGAAAGAAGTATATTGTCTCTTTTTAATATTATATGGGATATTATGAGTATAAGTTAACAAAGTTATATCCCTGCTTCGTAATGGGAAAGGGCAAGAAAACCACTCCTTGTAGACTGAAGTTGGGTTTGAGTGTTAATATGGTGAGAGATCTGCAAGTCTACTTGTGGTGGAAAATACATTTATCTAATAGCTGGCGGGGACTTTTGGGTTAGTCATGGTATCTGTATCGGTAAAGGGATATAACTTAACAAGAATATTGTAAGAGGAGGAAAGATTACAGCGGACAAGAGCTGCTTGAATTTAAGAAAAATGGGGGGGGGGGGCGAAGCTATGATAGGATTCTCTATATGGAATGTAGCTGGTATAAAAATATAAACGTATAAAAAGGGGGGGGGAATGAACCTGGTAAATACTCTGGATATATGTTTGGAGTCTGAAGGACGGGGGAGGGATACTTGCTGGTGCATAACTAGATATTCTCCAATCTCAGTAATGGCAAATTTGTAAAGACTAACAAAATAAGGGGTGGTAGGTACATTCAGCCATAATAGAGTCTCTAGGGTGGTAGATATTACACAGACCAACATTAGTTAAGCATAGTTATCATATGTTATTCGGTCAATATATCTAGATAGAACAGAGTAAGGCCAAGCTAGAATCAGGGAACTTTTAAATTAAACTCCAGCCAACTTGAGTGACATAAGCGATAACAGCAAACTGGCAGGTAGTCAATCTGCGTGTAAGGGGGGCAATTGTCAGTGTCTAACAGAAAGAAGGTAACAGTTAAATTAAAACACGCTTGGCTACCTCATAAATTATTTGACACCTAGAGTTGCTATGATATAGGGCAAAACAGTTGTATAGACTGACTTCTCACAATCTATAAATATCAAGCACGCACTGAAATTTTTTGAGGAACATGGTTATCTTATAGTGTTTACAAAGTGCGTTTGGTTGGGGACTTCATGTGTAAATGATATGGGAACAACTATAAGGTGTATGAACATACATTAAGATGACGTATAGAGTTTCTCTAATCAACTTGAATCTATATGGGTAGTAGAAAGATAAGGGCTAGCTAAATTTAAATATAAACTGAAGTGTAATCCCCCATTGGTACCAATGCTGCTAAACTAACATCTGGAGCGCGTGAAAGCAGGTATTCCATATCACAGTTGACATCAAACAGATTATTCAGGAATACATGCTGACTAATACAACTCTAGATTATCAAATATATTGAGGGTTTAAGGGAGTGCCGAGACCTCTATATAATAAAAAAAATAAAAAAATGTAGCTAGGTCATATTGTGCAATAAAACCATTTGCCCTCATCTATCTTATAGAGTACATTTATCTTCTTTTAATAGCAGATGTCAGTAAGCTACATGTTAAACCTAAAATTATATATCTGGCTATGTCCATGTAGAAAAATCTGAGAGCATAGGAAAACAACAAGTTATATACAGGATGTGTAACTATAGTAAAAAAAAGTTTTAACAATAGATAGTAAATGCTAGGATCGGCGTTTCAATCATAAGTAGATTGGGACAGGTCTAACCAATGAAATAATAACAGTAAGTTTCAGAGAACCAAACTACTAAAACAAAACTTGACATGTGGGTAATAGAGTGCTTCAGTGTAATGGATACTAAAGTCCTCTATTTACTGTACTGCGCCTTCCAACTTCATCCGATGCCCACTAAATTGCAAGGGGAAAGAGGCAAATAACCAGATTGCGGCTGACAGTGACCTACACTTGCATCCGTTGTTATACCGGTCTCTAAGGGCTGTCCTGGAAAGAAGGTCCAAGCGCAAAGACTCCACTTAGTACCTCTGTTAGATGAGGTTAGAGGATCACAGCCATCTGTCCATCCAGGAGGCGATATACCCAAGACAACCCCGGGAGTCTGTTTATGTGATACCGCTCTCGTGTAGTCTTTCAGGTAGGTGCTTAGGTCCAGATCTGTGACTGACTTGGCTTCCATAGTGAAAGATCCAGGCTCCGGTGCTCTCAAGCTGTCTGCCAGATTCTCACCGCTCTGATTATAATGCTGCCTGCTTACCTCCGCTAGATCAGCAGCTGCTTTCTGGGGAGCATAAATGTCCGGGCCATTAAAAGCTTGTGCACTAACAGTGTTAGAGGGTTTGAACTTGCCGCCGCCATCTTGCGTGTCCTGTGGAGTAAAAAATTGTTCCCGGAGCTGTACAAGTAAAAGGCTCATTTCTGAGAAGTGATCTTCCAGGACGCCGCTAAAGTGATCCTCGAACCTGTATAGTGCAGCCTCTAGATCCATTCTGCGAGGATTAAGAGAGGAACTCTTCAGAACTGTTATGAGGAGTTATGTCCAAACTGCTTCGTCAGATAGAGTAGGCCTCAAACTGTGTCGCTACTGAGGCAGCTGCATAGTCGACAGAATAAAGGTGTAATAAGCTGGTTAAGGTTGTGGATCACAACTGCAGAAATAATAGGATTGTATGCCTTACTTTAAGATACAGTGAGGAAGTTACAATGTATCTGTCTGTATGGCAGTTGAAGTTACTATTTGAATAGAATTCCTGATCAGTATTTCTGAGTCAGGTTGCACAGCAGTTTTTAGCCAATCGCTCCGTGGATGGGATACTCCTTTCCTGAGAGTCACTGAGTACACAGGGAGAGCCTTAGGTGTGTACAGATGCTGCACGCTGTTAGTCTATAGAGGTGGATTCACACTCAGAGCTGCACTGTTTGTGAGAGCTGACAGGCAGATGGGTGGAGTCCGGTTGTGTGCTGTGCTGTAGCGATACTCACAAGCGGTTCAGTCTGTTGTTTATCTCGCTACTCCTGAAGCGTGTGAAGAGGAATGAGAGGAAGTATCCTGTGAGTGGGGTTCAGTAAAAGTATAAGCGTCTGTACAAGGTCACAAAAGTTCACAAGCTGAATAACGGATGAGACCGCAGTTGCGGTATGAGAGACACTCGATCCGCAAGAGGCAATTAAAGCAGGAAAACAATGCAGCAGCGGTGTTTGTTAATCCGGATTAGGAACAGTTCAGACTTGGCATATAAGTCTCTTTCAGTAGCTCAGGTAGGCTCCGTATTAGGAAAGGCTTTAATACCTTAAGATAGGTAGACTTGAACAGAGAGAGGTAAGTCCCTGTGGCAGGTCTGTGAAGCTGTATGCTAAACTGGAAACAATACTGAAGCAGGGAGGGAGGCGTGTCCAGGCTTTAAATAACCTTGCTAGGTGTGAGCACAGGTAAAATTAAAGGGACAGAAGGAAGTAAGGGAAATCCATGACAAAAGGTTTGTTTGGTGAGAAGTTAGCTTACAGGATTACCCTTATTTTCTATGGTGTTGGAAGACTTAGGTCATTAGTAGACTGTATATTTACACATCTATTGTTAGCTATAACATGGGAGCTCCATGAACATAGGTCAACTCTCTTTGCTAGGCAGCTCTGCCCCCCCAGCTTTCAAATATTTAATATGTGCCTCAGACTGTCCAAATAATAGGTACAAATAAATGGATATGGGATTGTCTGTTTGTATAATATTAAAGTCGGCTAAATTAAATATAAATAATAGCTACATTGATGGATTTAAAATGTCTACTCATTTCAAAATGAATAACATTGTTTCTTTCATTTCAGACCTGTGAGAAACCAGTGTTGTCCAATGAAGTATATCTTATCTGTGTTTTCATGCATTCAAAACAAAGTTATATCAGAATATGAATTGATCGAATTGATATATTAATTAAATCCTTTTAAGTCCCCTCATAAAAATCTGATTTTAAAACATCTTCTAAAATATTTAAATGTATAGGAATTACTCTAATGTGGTACTAGAATACAGGGAGTGCAGAATTATTAGGCAAGTTGTATTTTTGAGGATTAATTTTATTATTGAACAACAACCATGTTCTCAATGAACCCAAAAAACTCATTAATATCAAAGCTGAATATTTTTGGAAGTAGTTTTTAGTTTGTTTTTAGTTTTAGCTATTTTAGGGGGATATCTGTGTGTGCAGGTGACTATTACTGTGCATAATTATTAGGCAACTTAACAAAAAACAAATATATACCCATTTCAATTATTTATTTTTACCAGTGAAACCAATATAACATCTCAACATTCACAAATATACATTTCTGACATTCAAAAACAAAACAAAAGCAAATCAGTGACCAATATAGCCACCTTTCTTTGCAAGGACACTCAAAAGCCTGCCATCCATGGATTCTGTCAGTGTTTTGATCTGTTCACCATCAACATTGCGTGCAGCAGCAACCACAGCCTCCCAGACACTGTTCAGAGAGGTGTACTGTTTTCCCTCCTTGTAAATCTCACATTTGATGATGGACCACAGGTTCTCAATGGGGTTCAGATCAGGTGAACAAGGAGGCCATGTCATTAGATTTTCTTCTTTTATACCCTTTCTTGCCAGCCACGCTGTGGAGTACTTGGACGCGTGTGATGGAGCATTGTCCTGCATGAAAATCATGTTTTTCTTGAAGGATGCAGACTTCTTCCTGTACCACTGCTTGAAGAAGGTGTCTTCCAGAAACTGGCAGTAGGACTGGGAGTTGAGCTTGACTCCATCCTCAACCCGAAAAGGCCCCACAAGCTCATCTTTGATGATACCAGCCCAAACCAGTACTCCACCTCCACCTTGCTGGCGTCTGAGTCGGACTGGAGCTCTCTGACCTTTACCAATCCAGCCACGGGCCCATCCATCTGGCCCATCAAGACTCACTCTCATTTCATCAGTCCATAAAACCTTAGAAAAATCAGTCTTGAGATATTTCTTGGCCCAGTCTTGACGTTTCAGCTTGTGTGTCTTGTTCAGTGGTGGTCGTCTTTCAGCCTTTCTTACCTTGGCCATGTCTCTGAGTATTGCACACCTTGTGCTTTTGGGCACTCCAGTGATGTTGCAGCTCTGAAATATGGCCAAACTGGTGGCAAGTGGCATCTTGGCAGCTGCACGCTTGACTTTTCTCAGTTCATGGGCAGTTATTTTGCGCCTTGGTTTTTCCACACGCTTCTTGCGACCCTGTTGACTATTTTGAATGAAACGCTTGATTGTTCGATGATCACGCTTCAGAAGCTTTGCAATTTTAAGAGTGCTGCATCCCTCTGCAAGATATCTCACTATTTTTTACTTTTCTGAGCCTGTCAAGTCCTTCTTTTGACCCATTTTGCCAAAGGAAAGGAAGTTGCCTAATAATTATGCACACCTGATATAGGGTGTTGATGTCATTAGACCACACCCCTTCTCATTACAGAGATGCACATCACCTAATATGCTTAATTGGTAGTAGGCTTTCGAGCCTATACAGCTTGGAGTAAGACAAAATGCATAAAGAGGATGATGTGGTCAAAATACTCATTTGCCTAATAATTCTGCACTCCCTGTATACTCATGTTTAGTCTCTATAGATACATGCTAAATTATATCAGATGGGATAGATATATATATATATATATATATATATATATATATATATATGAGTCTATGAGTAAGGCCATCTGGCCGAAACATGTCAGACGTTTCTATCTGATTATTGCTATGCTTTTAAAGGATCAATAAATATTGGATGTTTTATTCACACATCTCTGGAAGATTTTGCCTTTTTTCATTTTCACTTTGATCATCCCCTTCCTAAATCTTCTGGGACTTTGACCGAAACAGGCATCCAATTGCCTATTGCTTTGCTGGGTTTGTTCTTTGGCTAAGTTTTGGAGTGCACTCTTTGGAACCTCTAATTCAGGATTGGCGGAGCGGTAGTGAACACGTCACAAACGTGCTGGGCGGCTTGCTGTTCACTGGCTGCAGACAGAATGAGGACGAGGCTGCTTCCCCTGGCTCTTACAAGCGCGGCGTTGGCGGTGCTGTGAGAAAGCCCTGGCGGTGAGGATTGAGAGCCGGTTCCTGAGTACCTGTTTAGACCGCAAGTTCCGTGAGTCATACGCTTCCTCCCACATAGGAGTGGAAGCGTCCTTCATGCCCTTTATTGTTATTTTGCAATCAGCCTACCGAGCTACCGCATCCTGACTGCTACGCTGAATATTTGCACATGTAGACTGATTATCTACAGCTCCTTTAATAAGGCTCACAGTCTGAATTCTCTAGTTTTTTGAAGATATATACACATACATACATATACACACACACATAACACATACACACACACACACACAGGTATACCTCACTTTACAGCGCTTCACTATACAGCGCTTCGTGGAGCTGAAGTACATCCTCCAGTGATTTTGAAACAGTGAAAAAGTGACTGGCAACATTTTGTTATGCTCAGGTCACTCTGTTTACAGCATTGCAGTGCAATCTGTGTCTCAGTGCTATAGTCTGGCAATATGTACTACAGTAATTGTCACTATTTTACAGGTACAGTGTTTATTGAATACTATTTGAATACTGTGCTGTGCTAGTGTTAAACTAAACATAGCACTATTGTATAATATGTTGGTTCAAACATGTTTTCAAGTTTTTAAACACACTGGCAAGTGAAAAGAAAGCTAAAACTGCCTTGTTTCACTTTAAGGTGGTTTTCACTTTACAGCGGGCCTCTGGTCCCTAACCCGCTGTATGAGCGGGGTATACGTGTGTGTGTATATATATCTATATCTCTCTCTATCTATCTATATATATCTATATCTCTATATCTATCTATATCTATATATGCAAAACAGAATGAGAAGCAGTCTGCCAGGAATGAACAGCAGCATCAATAGCTTGTTCTATGGCCCGGTTGCCACCTGGTAGTAGCTTCTTTCTGCCCAATTGTGCTTTTCACAGAGGAAAACTTTCCTGTAGTATATCAGTCTGATCCCGCCAACATGGTCAGTCCAGCCCCGAAATACCAGGCAATTCTTCTCTGAACAAGGAACATGACAACCCCAGACGATCGTTTCAGCCTCCTTTGGGCCTCGTCAGTGAGGTGCAGCCATATCCCTCTAAGCACATTGGGCAAGGAGTCCACGTCTGGTTTCTCCCATCACCCATAGGGAGACTATCCCCAGGGTCATATTTACATATGCAAAACAGAATGAGAAGCAGTCTGCCAGGAACGAACAGCAGCATCAATAGCTTGTTCTATGGCCCGGTTGCCACCTGGTAGTAGCTTCTTTCTGCCCAATTGTGCTTTTCACAGAGGAAAACTTTCCTGTAGTATATCGTCTGGGGTTGTCATGTTCCTTGTTCAGAGGAGAATTGCCTGGTATTTCGGTGCTGGACTGACCATGTAGGCGGGATCAGACTGATATACTACAGCAAAGTTTTCCTCTGTGAAAAACACAATTGGGCAGAAAGAAGCTACTACCAGGTAGCAACCGGGCCATAGAACAAGCTATTGATGCTGCTGTTCGTTCCTGGCAGACTGCTTCTCATTCTGTTTTGCATATGTAAATATGACCCTGGGGATAGTCTCCCTAAGGGTGATGGGGGAAACCAGACGTGGACTCCTTGCCCAATGTGCTTAGAGGGATATGGCTGCACCTCACTGACGAGGCCCAAAGGAGGCCGAAACGATCGTCTGGGGTTGTCATGTTCCTTGTTCAGAGGAGAATTGCCTGGTATTTCGGTGCTGGACTGACCATGTAGGCGGGATCAGACTGATATACTACAGGAAAGTTTTCCTCTGTGAAAAGCACAATTGGGCAGAAAGAAGCTACTACCAGGTGGCAACCGGGCCATAGAACAAGCTATTGATGCTGCTGTTCGTTCCTGGCAGACTGCTTCTCATTCTGTTTTGCATATATATATATATATATATATATATATATATATATATATATATATATATATATATATATATATATATATATATATATATATATATATATATATATATATATTGACCAGATAAGTTTATTGATATCAGGAAATAGTGAATACACTGAATATACATTTGAAGATGTAGTGAACTGTACAAACTGTAGCAATATTTGATGGTAAAACTGCATTTCTGGTTGTCTGCTGCCACCTATAGTTCAGAAATGGTATTACAACCAAAAAGATATCTGGCTGCTCAGGTAGGTGTTTCCTATATAACCAATAATATATTCAGCTCTGAGGGCCTTTCAAACTCTTGTGGGAATGATTAAAGAAAAGGAGGGTTTTTTATGTTTAATAAGAATCCACAGACACTAGACAAAGAGACTCAAAGAAGTATAACATTTGGAGAGAGAAATACACGAGAATATTGCCAAGAATATTCTCTGCAATTTTGGGACACTTTCTTGGACAAAGGAAGATAACATTTGAGGCCTGTATCCTTACAATAGTGGAAAAATCCTTCCTTAGATGAACCACAAGAAATTCTGGAAGCTGAACACTCAGTTATGTAACGTATGGCTGCTCTATATTTTTAATATTTTAAACAAAGGTATTCTAAAACTATAGTTATATCGTAGTTGTGATTTAAAAGGAGAATTTATTCTTATATTTAATATTTATTAGACCAAGGGTAGTAAGTATACTGGTATTAAATATAAAATGTTTAGAAATAATTTTGTATTTTAATATCAAAAATTAATTACAGTTATTGATTAATTTTTATTTGCTAGAAAATAATTTGTACTTTATATTTATAAATCAGTTTTTACTATTGTGAAATTTCATATAAATTGGTTATTATAGTAAAATTCCTCTGGTATATTAAGTTATTTGTAGCTATTGTGATATATTTTAAAACTTGTTTTATGGTGGCTAAATAAGAGGTTATTTCAGGTCAGACACATTGACATAAATTGGCTGTTTGCATTTATAATATATACAATTTCTGGTGTTTTTAATTGAAGATATATAGAACCATTTGTGGGATAAGTAGCTTAATTATACTTGTCTGAAAGTTATCTTAAATCTATTAAGATCCAGTAAGATTTGTGTGAAATATCTGGTTATATTGTTTAACTAGACACTTAAGTTAACGGTCCATATTCTGGTATTCTATTGTGGTATTTTAATGCGATTCATTGTGGGTAAAGTTATTTTCAAAGGTACATCTTTTATAATCTGTTGTATAGAGTATTGTAACGAAATAAGCATGCATAATTTATTCATAATCTAGTCTCTAGTTATAAATATAATTCAGTGTGTTTATAAATTTAACTAATATAAAGAATTTAGGAATAAATATTACATTTCAATTGTTTCGTATATACATTTTAATTGGAGGTTATTTTAAAGAATAATAATAAATAAATTATATTTATAACCTGGTATATACCAACAGTGTCTGGGGATTAAGGATACTTTTTCCTCAGAAAGAGAAGTTCAAGAGAACTTTTAACGCTAAGATTTCCTATTCATCAGAATAGGGCTCAGAAAATCCTCCTCCACACAGTATTAGAGCACCTCTGGTTCCATCTGGAAATAATTGTACAGTTTTTTTTTTAATGCTTCAGTGTCTTAAACTGAGTTTCAGAGCACTTTTTCCTCTGCTTGCAAGGTTGCTAAGCTGTTTACTAGGCCCTTTTTTTTTTTTTTTTTTTTTGGGTATAAAGTTTTTAAGACATTTCAACATACAAATATAACATCTTTAAGTACCATGAGATCTACAGACATTGTTATTTGAGGTAAATGTAGATGATTTTATGCAAATTGGATTAAGAGATAATTCAACATCATACTTGTTGAATCTGCTTGTATCTGAGTATCGTCTGCAGATCTACTCTCTTCTGTAAAGGAATGAGAATCATGTTCTAATGCTGAGAAGGATGTCTAATTTTTCTGTGGTGAAGGATAGAAAACATAATTTATGTAAGAACTTACCTGATAAATTCATTTCTTTCATATTAGCAAGAGTCCATGAGCTAGTGACGTATGGGATATACATTCCTACCAGGAGGGGCAAAGTTTCCCAAACCTCAAAATGCCTATAAATACACCCCTCACCACACCCACAATTCAGTTTAACGAATAGCCAAGAAGTGGGGTGATAAAAAAGTGCGAAAGCATATAAAATAAGGAATTGGAATAATTGTGCTTTATACAAAATCATAACCACCACAAAAAAAGGGCGGGCCTCATGGACTCTTGCTAATATGAAAGAAATGAATTTATCAGGTAAGTTCTTACATAAATTATGTTTTCTTTCATGTAATTAGCAAGAGTCCATGAGCTAGTGACGTATGGGATAATGATTACCCAAGATGTGGATCTTCCACACAAGAGTCACTAGAGAGGGAGGGATAAAATAAAGACAGCCAATTCCTGCTGAAAATAATCCACACCCAAAATAAAGTTTAATGAAAAACATAAGCAGAAGATTCAAACTGAAACCGCTGCCTGAAGTACTTTTCTACCAAAAACTGCTTCAGAAGAAGAAAATACATAAAAATGGTAGAATTTAGTAAAAGTATGCAAAGAGGACCAAGTTGCTGCTTTGCAAATCTGATCAACCGAAGCTTCATTCTTAAACGCCCAGGAAGTAGAAACTGACCTAGTAGAATGAGCTGTAATCCTCTGAGGCGGAGTTTTACCCGACTCAACATAGGCAAGATGAATTAAAGATTTCAACCAAGATGCCAAAGAAATGGCAGAAGCTTTCTGGCCTTTTCTAGAACCGGAAAAGATAACAAATAGACTAGAAGTCTTTCGGAAAGATTTAGTAGCTTCAACATAATATTTCAAAGCTCTAACAACATCCAAAGAATGCAACGATTTCTCCTTAGAATTCTTAGGATTAGGACATAATGAAGGAACCACAATTTCTCTACTAATGTTGTTGGAATTCACAACTTTAGGTAAAAATTCAAAAGAAGTTCGCAACACCGCCTTATCCTGATGAAAAATCAGAAAAGGAGACTCACAAGAAAGAGCAGATAATTCAGAAACTCTTCTGGCAGAAGAGATGGCCAAAAGGAACAAAACTTTCCAAGAAAGTAATTTAATGTCCAATGAATGCATAGGTTCAAATGGAGGAGCTTGAAGAGCCCCCAGAACCAAATTCAAACTCCAAGGAGGAGAAATTGACTTAATGACAGGCTTTATACGAACCAAAGCTTGTACAAAACAAAGAATATCAGGAAGAATAGCAATCTTTCTGTGAAAAAGAACAGAAAGAGCAGAGATTTGTCCTTTCAAGGAACTTGCGGACAAACCCTTATCTAAACCATCCTGAAGAAACTAATATTCTCGGTATTCTAAAAGAATGCCAAGAAAAAAGATGAGAAAGACACCAAGAAATATAAGTCTTCCAGACTCTATAATATATCTCTCTAGATACAGATTTACGAGCCTGTAACATAGTATTAATCACAGAGTCAGAGAAACCTCTTTGACCAAGAATCAAGCGTTCAATCTCCATACCTTTAAATTTAAGGATTTCAGATCCTGATGGATAAAAGGACCTTGAGACAGAAGGTCTGGTGTTAACGGAATAGTCCACGGTTGTCAAGAGGCCATCCGGACAAGATCCGCATACCAAAACCTGTGAGGCCATGCCGGAGCTACCAGCAGAACAAACGAGCATTCCTTCAGAATCTTGGAGATTACTCTTGGAAGAAGAACTAGAGGCGGAAAGATATAGGCAGGATGATACTTCCAAGGAAGTGATAATGCATCCACTGCCTCCGCCTGAGGATCCCGGGATCTGGACAGATACCTGGGAAGTTTCTTGTTTAGATGAGACGCCATCAGATCTATTTCTGGAAGTTCCCACATTTGAACAATCTGAAGAAATACCTCTGGGTGAAGAGACCATTCGCCCGGATGCAACGTTTGGCGACTGAGATAATCCGCTTCCCAATTGTCTATACCTGGGATATGAACCGCAGAGATTAGACAGGAGCTGGATTCCGCCCAAACCAAAATTCGAGATACTTCTTTCATAGCCAGAGGACTGTGAGTCCCTCCTTGATGATTGATGTATGCCACAGTAGTGACATTGTCTGTCTGAAAACAAATGAACGATTCTCTCTTCAGAAGAGGCCAAAACTGAAGAGCTCTGAAAATTGCACGGAGTTCCAAAATATTGATCGGTAATCTCACCTCCTGAGATTCCCAAACTCCTTGTGCCGTCAGATCCCCACACAGCTCCCCAACCTGTGAGACTTGCATCTGTTGAAATTACAGTCCAGGTCGGAAGCACAAAAGAAGCCCCCTGAATTAAACAATGGTGATCTGTCCACCACGTTAGAGAGTGTCGAATAATCGGTTTTAAAGATATTAATTGAGATATCTTTGTGTAATCCTTGCACCATTGATTCAGCATACAAAGCTGAAGAGGTCGCATGTGAAAACGAGCAAAGGGGATCGCGTCCGATGCAGCAGTCATAAGACCTAGAATTTCCATGCATAAGGCTACCGAAGGGAATGATTGTGACTGAAGGTTTCGACAAGCTGCAATCAATTTTAGACGTCTCTTGTCTGTTAAAGACAGAGTCATGGACACTGAATCTATCTGGAAACCCAGAAAGGTTACCCTTGTCTGAGGAATCAAAGAACTTTTTGGTAAATTGATCCTCCAACCATGATCTTGAAGAAACAACACAAGTTGATTCGTATGAGATTCTGCTAAATGTAAAGACTGAGCAAGTACCAAGATATCGTCCAAATAAGGAAATACCACAATACCCTGTTCTCTGATTACAGACAGAAGGGCACCGAGAACCTTTGTAAAAATTCTTGGAGCTGTAGCTAGGCCAAACGGTAGAGCCACAAACTGGTAATGCTTGTCCAGAAAAGAGAATCTCAGGAACTGATAATGATCTGGATGAATCGGAATATGTAGATATGCATCCTGTAAATCTATTGTGGACATATAATTCCCTTGCTGAACAAAAGGCAAGATAGTCCTTACAGTTACCATCTTGAACGTTGGTATCCTTACATAACGATTCAATATTTTTAGATCCAGAACTGGTCTGAAGGAATTCTCCTTCTTTGGTACAATGAAGAGATTTGAATAAAACCCCATCCCCTGTTCCGGAACTGGAACTGGCATAATTACTCCAGCCAACTCTAGATCTGAAACACAATTCAGAAATGCTTGCGCTTTCACTGGATTTACTGGGACACGGGAAAGAAAAAATCTCTTTGCAGGAGGTCTCATCTTGAAACCAATTCTGTACCCTTCTGAAACAATGTTCTGAATCCAAAGATTGTGAACAGAATTGATCCAAATTTCTTTGAAAAAACGTAACCTGCCCCCTACCAGCTGAGCTGGAATGAGGGCCGCACCTTCATGTGGACTTAGAAGCAGGCTTTGCCTTTCTAGCAGGCTTGGATTTATTCCAGACTGGAGATGGTTTCCAAACTGAAACTGCTCCTGAGGATGAAGGATCAGGCTTTTGTTCTTTGTTGAAACGAAAGGAACGAAAACTATTATTAGCCCTGTTTTTACCTTTAGATTTTTTATCCTGTGGTAAAAAAGTTCCTTTCCCACCAGTAACAGTTGAGATAATAGAATCCAACTGAGAACCAAATAATTTGTTACCCTGGAAAGAAATAGAAAGTAGAGTTGATTTAGAAGCCATATCAGCATTCCAAGTCTTAAGCCATAAAGCTCTTCTAGCTAAAATAGCTAGAGACATAAACCTGACATCAACTCTGATAATATCAAAAATGGCATCACAGATAAAATTATTAGCATGCTGAAGAAGAATAATAATATCATGAGAATCATGATTTGTTACGCTAAAGTTTCCAACCAAAAAGTTGAAGCTGCAGCAACATCAGCCAATGATATAGCAGGTCTAAGAAGATTACCTGAACACAGATAAGCTTTTCTTAGAAAGGATTCAATTTTCCTATCTAAAGGATCTTTAAACGAAGTACCATCAGACGTAGGAATGGAAGTACGTTTAGCAAGGGTAGAAATAGCCCCATCAACTTTAGGGATTTTGTCCCAAAATTCTAACCTGTCAGACGGTACAGGATATAATTGCTTAAAACGTTTAGAAGGAGTAAATGAATTACCCAATTTATCCCATTCTTTGGAAATTACTGCAGAAATAGCATTAGGAACAGGAAAAACTTCTGGAATAACCACAGGAGATTTAAATACCTTATCTAAATGTTTAGAATTAGTATCAAGAGGACCAGAATCCTCTATTTCTAAAGCAATTAATACTTCTTTAAGTAAAGAACGAATAAATTCCATTTTAAATAAATATGAAGATTTATCAGCATCAATCTCTGAAACAGAATCCTCTGAACCAGAAGAGTCATCAGAATCATGATGTTAATTTAAAAATTCATATGTAGGGAGAGAAGTTTTAAAAGATTTTTTACGTTTACTAGAAGGAGAAATAACAGACATAGCCTTCTTGATGGATTCAGAAACAAAATATCTTATGTTATCAGGAACATTCTGCACCTTAGATGTTGAAGGAACTGCAACAGACAATGGTACTTTACTAAAGGAAATATTATCTGCATTAACAAGTTTGTCATGACAATTAATACAAACAACAGCCGGAGGAATAGCTACCAAAAGTTTACAGCAGATACACTTAGCTTTGGTAGATCCAGCACTAGACAGTGATTTTCCTGTAGTATCTTCCGACTCAGATGCAACGTGAGACATCTTGCAATATGTAATAGAAAAAACAACATATAAAGCAAAATTGATCAAATTCCTTAAATGACAGTTTCAGGAATGGGAAAAAATGCCAAAGAACAAGCTTCTAGCAACCAGAAGCAATAAATAATGAGACTTAAATAATGTGGAGACAAAAGCGACGCCCATATTTTTTTAGCGCCAAATAAGACGCCCACATTATTTGGCGCCTAAATGCTTTTGGCGCCAAAAATAACGCCACATCCGGCGACACGTATGATGCCGGAAACGGAAAAGAATTTTTTGCGCCAAAAAAGTCAGCGCCAAGAATGACGCAATAAAATGAAGCATTTTCAGCCCCCGCGAGCCTAACAGCCCACAGGGAAAAAAAGAGTCAAATTTTTGAAGGTAAGAAAAAATGAATAATTCAAATGCATAATCCCAAATATGAAACTGACTGTCTGAAAAATAAGGAAAGTTGAACATTCTGAGTCAAGGCAAATAAATGTTTGAATACATATATTTAGAACTTTATAAACAAAGTGCCCAACCATAGCTTAGAGTGTCACAGAAAATAAGATTTACTTACCCCAGGACACTCATCTACATGTTTGTAGAAAGCCAAACCAGTACTGAAACGAGAATCAGCAGAGGTAATGGTATATATAAGAGTATATCGTCGATCTGAAAAGGGAGGTAAGAGATGAATCTCTACGACCGATAACAGAGAACCTATGAAATAGACCCCATAGAAGGAGATCACTGCATTCAAATAGGCAATACTCCTCACATCCCTCTGACATTCACTGCACGCTGAGAGGAAAACCGGGCTCCAACTTGCTGCGGAGCGCATATCAACGTAGAATCTAGCACAAACTTACTTCACCACCTCCATTGGAGGCAAAGTTTGTAAAACTGAATTGTGGGTGTGCTGAGGGGTGTATTTATAGGCATTTTGAGGTTTGGGAAACTTTGCCCCTCCTGGTAGGAATGTATATCCCATACGTCACTAGCTCATGGACTCTTGCTAATTACATGAAAGAAAGAGTATTTTTGTGCTAGTTGCGACTTCCATATCAAGGAGTCAGGCGTGATCAGTCTATAATGAATTATCTGGAATAATTATGGGATTATAAAAGTGTATTTCTAAATCATAGATAGCAGCCCAAAGGTGGAGGGAGAAGAGAGGGGGGGGAGGTTTTGGGGAGGAGAGGGGGTTACTGGGTTGGGATCATTTCGGACAGGTCTAGTCTGGATAGATTGCTAACCAGGGAGACCATATCTCAAAATAGGAGTATGTTTTATCTAATACCCTGTATGAGTATTGTTCCATTAGCCTGATGTGTCTAATAATGGCCAGTACTTGTATAAGGGATGGCGGCTTCTTTTTTTTCCATGCTCTAGCTATAGCTAACTTTGTTGCCATAAAGATATATATTGTCAGTGCTTCTGTGGTGTTGTCTAAGTTAGGGATTTGCATATGAAGGAGGGCTACTTCTGGGAGATAGGGAGGCTTAATGTTGAGGGTGTTTAGAACATGAAAAAGTTCTCTCCAAAGTGGTTGTATTTTAGAGCACGACCACCAGATGTGCAGAGGCGTACCCATGTGTCCGCATAGTCTCCAGCACAAGGGGGAGTGCAAATTGTATATTTTATGTAGTGTGGTCGGGACGAGATGCCATCTTACTATGAGTTTATAGAATAATTCCCAAAGGGTGATGCAGTGTAAGAGTTTTTTAGTTGTCATAATTCTTTTGTGCCAGACGGTAGTATCAACTACAAACCCAATCTCCCTCTCCCAAGCAGAGAGCTGGGGAATTTTTTGTTGTGTGCATGAGTTGGACAATAAGTTGTAATGGAAGGATAAGGGGTGTTTAATGAGGTGAGCTTTGTTCCAAGCTTGCTCCCACAAGGACGGGGGTCTGAGGTTTTGCTTAGGGTAGCCCCATGAGCGCAACCAGGAGCTTATTCGGAAGGCTTCAAACTGTAGTCTGGAGGGTATCAGAAATTTAATGCATAACTGGCGATGCAGGGTCCATGTGTTAACGTCATAAAAGTCAGTAACTAGGGTGATCTGTAGGTTCTGCCATAGCTCTGGATGTGCATCTGGGAGAGAGAAGAGGGCCGCAGAAAGGGTGAGGTTGGGAGAAGGGTGAGGGGCTATAGATGGAGTGTGTCGGACCGGATCCCAAAATTGGAGAGCATCCTGAATAACAGGATGTAAACTCCCCAGGCCCTGTCTGTGATGGGAAGGGATCCAGAGAAGGTCTGGGAGCCTAAGACATGGAGGTAACAAGGAAGCCTCTATATTATACCAGCCTGGTGGTCGAACTTTGTTATTCCATGCAAGTAGATGTGTGAGTCTGGCCGCGTTATAATATGTGATAAGGTTGGGTAGTGCTAGTCCCCCTTGGTCAATTGGACTTTCAAGAGTATGTCTAGAAGTCTTAGGTCTTCTATCTCTCCAGACATAAGCAGTAATGAGGCTCTGTAGCTTGTTTAAGATAGGTCTGGGGATGTTATAGGGGATACATCTGAAAAGATAGGTGATTTTAGGCAGAAAGGACATTTTGATGGCTGCAATTCTACCAGTCCAAGATATCTCCCTGAATTCCCAGGAGTTTAGTAGTTTTCGGAGGTCAGGGAGCTTTTCTGTGTAATTTTTAGCGATAGTGGTTACTGTGTCTGGGGCTAAATGAACTCCCAAGACTTTTATGGAGCTCATGGTCCATTGGAAATTATAAGACCTCTGTAAAAGTCTGAGATCCTGGGGAGGGATATTAATAGGGAGGGCCTCTGTCTTGGTTATGTTAAGTTTGTAAAAGCTTATTTCACCAAAGATCCTAATGATATTAAAAACTTCTGGAAGAGAGCTTCTTGGGGAGGTGAGGAAGAGGGTGGTGATGTCCGCGTATAGGGATATTTTATGAACGGAACTTACTGAAGGGATACCCCTAACAAGTGGATTAGATCTTATAGCTCGGGCCAGAGGCTCAATAGCCAGGGCAAAGAGTAAAGACGAGAGGGGGCAGCCCTGTCTAGTACCATTTGTTATGGGAAAGGGCTCTGAATGGAAGCCAACTCCTTTAATTCTAGCTGTGGGAAAAGAATAGTGCCTGCATTGCTTTTAAAAAAGTAATAGGGAAGCCAAAGATTTTCATCGTTTCCCAGAGATAGACCCATCTGACCCTATCAAAGGCTTTTTCTGCATCCAAAGAGAGGGCCAGAAAGGGATCCTCTCCCGTGGATGCCAAAATGAGTATATCTAGAATGTGCCTAGTAGCGTCAGGACCTTCCCAAGAGGGAACAAAGCCCACCTGGTCAGAGTGTATTATTGATGTAATGACCATTGAGATTCTATTAGCGAGTAGTTTAGCATATAATTTAGTATCTATATTAAGAAGGGATATGGGTCTATAGCTGCTACATTGTTCTGGCGCTTTCCCAGGTTTCAGTATTGCAACAGAGGCTTACAGGAACTCCGGGCTAAAGGATCCTCTTTGCATAACTTCTTGGAACATTCTACAAATGATAGGGGCTAGTATGGTTTGATAAGTTTTGTAAAACCTGGCAGTGTAACCGTCTGGGCCCGGGGATTTCCCGAGTTTAAGGGATTTAATGACAGTCAGTACCTCCGTTATCGAAATCTGAGCCGTCTGAGGGTATCAGAAGGGCATTAGGAGTTCTAGCTCCTCGGGAGGCGAGATTACCTAATAGTACTTTTAGCTCCATGCATTATTCATGGACATTTAGAGTTGGTCTCTTTTGAATTTATTATTTCCTCTGATTAGATTGGGGGAACTTGTGTAAGATTAGTATAGGTGTTGACATTTTTCTCTTCCATTTCTTTTATATAGTACATATGAAGCAGCAAATGTTGAAAACAATTGAAATGATACATTTGAGGGATCAGCAATTCAGAGCAAGAGGTTACTGATTGACAAACTATGTCTTTCAATATGGGTGGAGAATTATAACATTTCAAAGAAAAAGTACTCGTACTGAATAACATTGAAACTGCTCATATCAAGCTTTCAAACAGGGTCAGGGTCATTATATGAAAAAAAAAGAAAAAAAAGTAATCATACTGATATGTAGCAAATGATAAGAATGAATTACAACTGAATTATGCAGAAAACAAACATTAAAACGCAAATAATATACATTCATATTACATCATGTAGCAAGGAGGGAGATGCAGTGCATTACTATACTTAATTAACACGGACATACCATTATTGTTTTTCACGTGTGCTTGCCTTAGCTATAGCCTATTTAATTATATATATTTTTTTAGTTCAGCAAATGAATAAAGAGTAGGCTCAAAAGGTCAGCTTCAACATGAGATTTTTTTTCAGGCTCACTTTCACATAGAGCTTATTATTTTTTATAGAAAAGAAAGATGTGGGCTGAAAAGCAAAAATGTAAAAAATGACAGTGGTTGAAAAATTGATGGTGATTAAAATGAAAAATCCTGAAATATAAAGCCGAATTGCAATAAATTGTATAGAAGGTATAGCAAAATTAAGCTATTAATACTACTAACACCACTATAAAAGTAGCAAAAAATGTGAATGTGAAAAAAAATAAACTCTCTCTCTGCCCCTCTGTCTATCTTATAATTGCGTTTGGAACACGTCCGTTGCCAGTTGCGCACGCATCCTCAAAGGAATGTTGGCTGTGTGAGGCAGCCAAAAGAATGTTGGCTGTGCGAGGCAGCCAAAATAATACACCTGGATGCAGCGTAGGAAAACAAAGCCTTTATATATAAAAAAAAAAAAAAAAAAAAAAAAAAAAAAAACAACAACTCACAACCGCCCACACAAAATAAAAAAACCTAACCGCCCGCTCGAAATAAAAAAACCTAACCGCCCACACAAAGTATTAAAGGGGCACTAAACCTAAATTTTTTCTTTCATGATTCAGATAGAGAATGCACTTTTAAGTAACTTTCTAATGTACTCCAATTATCAATTTTTCTTTGTTCTCTTGCTATCCTTATTTGAAAAAGAAGGCATCTAAGCTAAGGAGCCAGCAAATGTTTGTTTCAGACCCATGGACAGCACTTGTTTATTGGTACTGTCCAATCAGCAAGGACAACCCAGGTTGTTCACCAAATATGGGCAGGCATCTAAACTTACATTCTTGCTTTTCAAATAAACATACCAAGAGAAAGAAGCAAATTTGATAATAGGAGTAAATTAGAAAGTTGCTTAAAATTACATGCTCTATCTGAATCACGAAAGAAAAAATTTGGGTTCAGTGTCCCTTTAACAAACACCTAAACGCCAACCCCCACATCGCAAAATAATAAAGTAATTAACCCCTAATCCGCGATTTAAACGCAAACATAATTAAAGTTCTAAACCGCAAACTAAACAATGCAAACATAATTAATTCCTTAACTGCCAACCCTCCACATCGCAATAAACCAAATTTATTAACCCCTAAACCGCCAACACCCCACATCACAATAAACCTAATTAACCTATGAACCCCTAAACCGCCAACCCCTCACAACGCAAATAACTAATTACTAAGCCCCCTAACCTAACACCCCCTAAATTAACCCCAACACTAAGTTAATAAAAAAAAAACTCATTTAAAAATAAAACCTAACATTAAATTACAAAAAAAAATACAAAAAAAATACAAAAAAACCCCAAAAATTAAACCTAATCCCTAAGAAAATAAAAAAGCCCCCCAAAGTAAAAACACCCCCTAATCTAAACTAAACTACCAATAGCCCTTGGGCATTGTCCCACCAAAAACCTAAACTACCCATTGCTCCTAAATGGGCATTTGTATGGGCATTGCCCTTAAAAAGGGCAATCAGCTCTTTTACAGCCCAAAAAAAACCTAACCTAAAAAAAAGAAAAAAAAGAAGCCACCCTCAAAAAATAAAAAGCCTAAGCCCAAAATAGGTACTCACCTTATCTGAAGTCTGGCGGAGAAGATCTTCCAGACAGCTCCATCATCTTCTATCTTCACCGGCGCGAATCGGTCTTCCACGATGGGCGGATCCGTAACGGTGGTTCTCATCGGCATGGAGGCTCCTCTTCCGTCGCACACTGAAGATTTAATGCAAGGTACCCCATTTTTATTGGGGTACCTTGCATTCTTTATTGGCTGAAATTTTGAAATCAGCCAATAGGATGAGAGCTACTGAAATCTTATTGGCTGATTTGAACAGCCAATAGAATTTCAGTAGCTCTAATCCTATTGGCTGATTTCAAAATTTCAGTGAATAGGAATGCAAGGTACCCAAATTGAATACAGTACCTTCCATTCAATTTTTAGTGTACGCCGGAGATCGGATGAAGAGGAGCCTCCACGCCGCTGAGGATAGCCACCGCTGAAGACCGCCGCTCCGGATCCGCGCTTTGGGGAAGAGCACTCTGCACCGCCTTAGCTCTAGATGAAAAACATAATTTATGTAAGAACTTACCTGATAAATTCATTTCTTTCATATTAGCAAGAGTCCATGAGCTAGTGACGTATGAGATATACATTCCTACCAGGAGGGGCAAAGTTTCCCAAACCTCAAAATGCCTATAAATACACCCCTCACCACACCCACAAATCAGTTAACGCATAGCCAAGAAGTGGGGTGATAAGACAAAAGTGCGAAAGCATAAAAAAATAAGGAATTGGAATAATTGTGCTTTATATAAAAAAAATCATAACCACCACAAAAAAGGGTGGGCCTCATGGACTCTTGCTAATATGAAAGAAATGAATTTATCAGGTAAATTCTTACATAAATTATGTTTTCTTTCATGTAATTAGCAAGAGTCCATGAGCTAGTGACGTATGGGATAATGATTACCCAAGATGTGGATCTTCCACACAAGAGTCACTAGAGAGGGAGGGATAAAATAAAGACAGACAATTCCGCTGAAAATAATCCACACCCAAAATAAAGTTTAAATCTTATAATGAAAAAAACTGAAATTATAAGCAGAAGAATCAAACTGAAACAGCTGCCTGAAGAACTTTTCTACCAAAAACTGCTTCAGAAGAAGAAAACACATAAAAAATGGTAGAATTTAGTAAAAGTATGCAAAGACCAAGTTGCTGCTTTGCAAATCTGATCAACCGAAGCTTCATTCCTACACGCCCAGGAAGTAGAAACTGACCTAGTAGAATGAGCTGTAATCCTTTGAGGCAGAGTTTTACCCGACTCGACATAAGCATGATGAATCAAAGACTTTAACCAAAACGCCAAAGAAATGGCAGAGGCCTTCTGACCTTTCCTAGAACCGGAAAAGATAAATAGACTAGAAGTCTTTCGGAAATTTTTAGTAGCTTCAACATAATATTTCAAAGCTCTAACTACATCCAAAGAATGCAAAGATCTTTCCTTAGAATTCTTAGGATTAGGACACAATGAAGGAACCACAATTTCTCTACTAATGTTAAAAATTAAAAGAAGTTCGCAACACCGCCTTATCCTGATAAAAAATCAGAAAAGGAGACTCACAAGAAAGAGCAGATAAATCAGAAACTCTTCTAGCAGAAGAGATGGCCAAAAGAAACAAAACTTTCCAAGAAAGTAATTTAATGTCCAGCGAATGCATAGGTTCAAACGGAGGAGCTTGAAGAGCCCCCAGAACCAAATTCAAACTTCCAGGAGGAGAAATTGACTTAATAACAGGTTTTAAACAAACCAAAGCTTGTACAAAACAATGAATATCAGGAAGACTAGCAATCTTTCTGTGAAAAAGAACAGAAAGAGCAGAGATTTGTCCTTTCAAGGAACTTGCAGACAAACCTTTATCCAAACCATCCTGAAGAAACTGTAAAATTCTAGGAATTCTAAAAGAATGCCAAGAAAAATTATGAGAAAAAACACCAAGAAATGTAAATCTTCCAGACTCGATAATATATCTTCCTAGATACAGATTTACGAGCCTGTAACATAGTATTAATCAGAGAGTCAGAGAAACCTCTATGACTGAGAATCAAGCGTTCAATCTCCATACCTTCAAATTTAAGGATTTGAGATCCTGATGGAAAAAAGGACCTTGCGATAGAAGGTCTGGTCTTAACGGAAGAGTCCACGGTTGGCAAGTGGCCATCCGGACAAGATCCGCATACCAAAACCTGTGAGGCCATGCTGGAGCCACCAGCAGAACAAACGAGCACTCCTTTAGAATCTTGGAAATTACTCTTGGAAGAAGAACTAGAGGCGGAAAGATATAGGCAGGATGATACTTCCAAGGAAGTGACAATGCATCCACTGCCCCCGCCTGAGGATCCCTGGATCTGGACAGATACTTGGGAAGCTTCTTGTTTAGATGAGAAGCCATCAGATCTATTTCTGGAAGTCCCCACATTTGAACAATCTAAAGAAATACCTCTGGGTGAAGAGACCATTCGTCCGGATGTAACGTTTGGCGACTGAGATAATCCGCTTCCCAATTGTCTATACCTGGGATATGAACCGCAGAGATTAGACAGCAGCTGGATTCCGCCCATACCAGAATTCGAGATACTTTTTTCATAGCCAGAGGACTGTGAGTCCCTCCTTGATGATTGACATATGCCACAGTTGTGACATTGTCCGTCTGAAAACAAATGAACAACTCTCTCTTTAGAAGAGGCCATGACTGAAGAGCTCTGAAAATTGCACGGAGTTCCAAAATATTGATTGGTAATCTCACCTCCTGAGATTCCCAAACCCCTTGTGCTGTCAGAGACCCCCAAACAGCTCCCCAACCTGTCAGATTTGCATCTGAAGAAATCACAGTCCAGGTTGGAAGAACAAAAAGAAGCCCCCTGAACTAAACGATGGTGGTTTGTCCACCACGTCAGAGAGTGTCGTACAATCGGTTTCAAAGATATTAATTGAGATATCTTTGTATAATCCCTGCACCACTGGTTCAGCATACAGAGCTGAAGAAGTCGCATGTGAAAACGAGCAAAGGGGACCGCGTCCAATGCAGCAGTCATAAGACCTAGAATTTCCATGCATAAGACTACCGAAGGGAAAGATTGAGACTGAAGGTTTCGACAAGCTGAAACCAATTTCAGACGTCTCTTGTCTGTCAGAGACAGAGTCAAGGACACAATCTATCAGGAAACCTAAAAAGGTTACCCTTGTCTGAGGGATCAACAAACTTTTTGGTAAATTGATCCTCCAACCATGTTCTAGAAGAAACAACACTCATAAAAGACTGGAAAGGTTCTTTCTAGTGAAAATGAGCAAAGGGAATTGAATCCAATGCTGTGGCCATAAGACCTAAAACTTCTGTGCATATATAGCAACTGAAGGAAATAATAGAGACTAAAGGTACCGACAGACGGAACCCAATAGAATTATCCCTTGTCTGATAGAGACAAAGACAGTGACACAAACTATCTGGAAACCTAAAAAAGGTGACCCTTGTTTGAGGAATCAAGAGCTTTCGAAAAAAAAAGATCCTCTAACTATGTCCTGAAGAGCAAGTGAATCATATGAGATTCCGCATCCTCAGAAAATAATCTGAATGAAAACAGAAAAATGAAAATATGCATTTATTGTATCTAAGGAAAACAAATAATGCTATCAATGACCATAAAAAGGCAAAATAGTTTGAATAAAACTCCAAACCCGGTTCCTAAAAAAGGAACTGGAAGAAATACCCAGAAGATTCCAGGTCTGAGCAGCGCTTGAACCCCATGGGTGCCCAGCCATGCTTCAACAGTATCCAAAATATATAGGACAGAAACACACTTAAAGAAAGTGTTAGCCTTACTGGAATAAAATCAAAGAAATTTGGACAAAATAGAACCAAATAAATTAACCTGCCCCTTACCAGCCAAGCTGGAATACGGCACGTACATCGCAATATTAGGGAGCTGATTTCGAACCCCAATTAAAAACATGTTACTTGGGAAAGAACTCAGGAATTCGTTCCTTAATAAGAACAACCAAACTAGTATAAGCTTAAAGTTTTAGTCTTAGAACTCAATCTTGAAGCCCAGAGTAACAGTTAAGAACGGAATCCAATTATAAAACAAATAATTGATTATCTTAGAACAAAAGAAATATGGATTTTTTTTTTTAAAAAAATCACAAAATTCTTCTAGCTAAAATAGATTAACCCTCATTTGCGAAAATAATCAATAAAATGAAGACACAAATGAAATTATTAGCATGATAGTCCAGTTTAAAGGACCAGTCAATACAGTGGACTTGCATAATCAATAAATGCAAAACAACAAGACAAATGCAACAGCACCTAGTCTAGTAAATGTTGTCCCTTAACAATGCTAAAATAAATCATAATCTGATACTTGATCTTAAAGTAAACAGAAAAAATGAAGCAATTGCAATATCCAAATAAATCACAGGACCAAGAAAAGTACCTGAAACTAAATAATTTTCCATAAATAAGATACAACTACCTAAAGGAAAATAAATACTATTTTGCTATAGAAACAATAGCATAATTAGTAGAAGTAGAGATAGCCCCAATATATTGGAGAACCCTCCAAATTGAATTTAACTGCTGGCAAAGAATATAGTTTAAAACCTTTGAAGAAGGAATAAAAGAAAATTCTCAGCCTATTCCATTCCCTAGAATGGGGAATTGGAAAGAAAACCTCTGAAAACACAGAAGAAATAAATAGGCAGAAATAGTGTCAGCTAGTCTTAAAGAACTAGTTACCTTAATATCCAAAATAATCAACACCTTTTCAACAAAGAACAAATGTACTTTAATAATAGAAAAATAATAAAAAAGTAGATTTGTTAGTGTCAATATCTGATGAAGAAAATTTCTGAAAGAGAAAAAACATCATCAGAGAAGGATAAATCAGTATGTTGTTGGTCATTTGAAACTTCAATAATTAAAAAAGAAGTGAAAAAGACCTAAAAATTTTATTAGAAGGCACGAAGTCAGACAAAGCCTTTAAAATAGAATCAGAAAAATATTTCTTATAAATCTTCTAAATATTTCTTGTACATAAGATGTAAGAATGGAAATATATAAAGCATAAACACTAATGGATTCTGCATGTAAAAGTATATTATAATAACTTATTACAAACCATAGCTAAAGATAAACATTTATAACATTTAAAATAAATGAACTTAGCTTTGGTAGAACTGAAACTCAGATAAGCGTTTTTCCAGAAGTGGCTCCTGATTCAGGGTCAATCTGAGACATCTTGCAATATGTAATAGAAAAAACAACATATAAAGCAAAAAAGATCAAATTCCTTAAATGACAGTTTCAGGAATGGGAAAAAAATGCCAATGAACAAGCTTCTAGCAACCAGAAGCAATAAATAATGAGACTTAAATATTGTGGAGACAACAATGACGCTCGAATTTTTTTAGCGTCAAAAAAGCCGCCCACATTATTTGGCGCCTAAATGCTTTTGGCGCCAAAAATGGCGCCACATCCGGTAACGCCGACATTTTTTGGTGCAAAAAACGTCAAAAAAATGACGCAACTTCCGGCGACACGTATGACGCCGGAAATGACAAGAAAATTTTTGCACCAAGAAAGTCCGCGCCAAGAATGACGCAATAAAATGAAGTATTTTCAGCCCCCGCGAACCTAACAGCCCACAGGAAAAAAGTCAAATTTTAAGGTAAGAAAAAATGATTTATTCATATGCATTATCCCAAATATGAAACTGACTGTCTGAAATAAGGAACGTTGAACATCCTGAATCAAGGCAAATAAATGTTTAAACACATATATTTAGAACTTTATACAAAAGTGCCCAACCATAGCTTAGAGTGTCACAGAAAATAAGACTTACTTACCCCAGGACACTCATCTACATGTAGTAGAAAGCCAAACCAGTACTGAAACGAGAATCAGTAGAGGTAATGGTATATATAAGAGTATATCGTCGATCTGAAAAGGGAGGTAAGAGATGAATCTCTAACAGAGAACCTATGAAATAGACCCAGTAGAAGGAGATCATTGAATTCAAATAGGCAATACTCTCTTCACATCCCTCTGACATTCACTGCACGCTGAGAGGAAAACCGGGCTCCAACCTGTTGCAGAACGCATATCAACGTAGAATCTAGCACAAACTTACTTCACCACCTCCACAGGAGGCAAAGTTTGTAAAACTGATTTGTGGGTGTGGTGAGGGGTGTATTTATAGGCATTTTGAGGTTTGGGAAACTTTGCCCCTCCTGGTAGGAATGTATATCTCATACGTCACTAGCTCATGGACTCTTGCTAATTACATGAAAGAAATAGAAGATGATGGAGCAGCCTGGAAGAAGACCTTCACCGCCGGACTTCAGGAACGGTGAGTACCTATTTGGGGTGGCTTTTTTTTTTTTAGATTAGGTTTTTTGGGCTGTAAGATAGAGTTGATTGCCCTTTTAAGGGTAATGCCCATACAAATGCCCCTTTAGCAATGGGTAGTTTAGGTTTTTTTTATTTTTATAGGGGTATTAGCTTAGGTTTAAAAATGGTATATATATATATATATATATATATATATATATATATATATATATATATATATATATATATATATATATATACACACATATATATACACACACACACACACATATATACATACATACACACATACATGCAGAGCATATAAACAGCGCTGTATACAGCAAATATAAACTAGAAATACACAATGTGTAGAAAACACTTTATTTTACTGACAGACCATGTCTTAGAACATTTAAAAAACATAATTTATGCTTACCTGATAAATTTATTTCTCTTGTAGTGTATCCAGTCCACGGGTCATCCATTACTTATGGGATATATTCTCCTTCCCAACAGGAAGTTGCAAGAGGATCACCCAAGCAGAGCTGCTATATAGCTCCTCCCCTCACATGTCATATCCAGTCATTCGACCGAAACAAGACGAGAAAGGAGAAACTATAGGGTGCAGTGGTGACTGGAGTTATAATTTAAAATTTAGAACCTGCCTCAAAAAAAGACAGGGTGGGACGTGGACTGAACACACTACAAGAGAAATAAATTTATCAGGTAAGCATAAATTATGTTTTCTCTTGTTAAGTGTGTTCAGTCCACGGGTCATCCATTACTTATGGGATACCAATACCAAAGCTAAAGTACACGGATGATGGGAGGGACAAGGCAGGAACATTAAACAGAAGGAACCACTGCCTGTAGAACCTCTCCCCCAAAAACAGCCTCCGAAGAAGCAAAAGTATCAAATTTGTAAAATTTGGAAAAAGGATGAAGTGAAGACCAAGTTGCAGCCTTGCAAATCTGTTCAGAGGCCTCATTCTTAAAGGCCCAAGTGGAAGCCACAGCTCTAGTGGAATGAGCTGTAATTTGTTCAGGAGGCTGCTGACCAGCAGTCTCATAGGCTAAACGTATTATGCTACGAAGCCAAAAAGAGAGAGAGGTAGCCGAAGCCTTTTGACCTCTCCTCTGTCCAGAGTAAACGACAAACAAAGAAGAAAACTAATTCAGTTATAGACAAACAATCCTTAACGAGAAGTGTATTAATTAGCAGAGGATTGCACCCATTAGCAAAAGGATGATTAACCCCTCAATACCCAAAAACGGATATCAAATTAAGATTTAACGCTTTAATCACAGTCAAACACACTGTCACAGATCTGCTGTGACTGATTACCTCCCTCAAAAATGAATTTTGCAGACCCCTGAGCTCTCTAGAGACGTCCTGGATCAAGGAGGAAGAAACAGAAAGACTGTGCTAGAATTTTAACTGCGCTAAAACAAGGTCCCTCCCACTCATATTACAACAGTGGGAGACCTGATATAACTGTTTCTATGCAGAAAAATACGTTAGCCATGTGGAAAAAAATCATGCCCAAAAGATTTATCACCAAAGTACCTCACAAAACGAATAACATGCCAGTAAACGTTTTAAAAACAACATTTTCAATGTCATGTAAAGTTATCACTAAGCCTGCTACCAGTCGCTTCCACTGCAGATAAGGCTTAAACATTATTTCAGTATTAACAGTATTTTCTCAGTCAAATTCTAGTCCCTAGAAAATAACTCAACTGCGCATACATTTATCAGCCTGATACCAGTCGCTACTACTGCATTTAAGGCTGTACTTACATCATATGGGTAACATCAGTATTTTCTTAGTCAATTCCATTCCCAGAAAATAATGTACTGCACATACCTCATTTGCGGGGGACCCCGCATGCTATTCCCCTCTTTCTGAAGTTACCCTACTCCTCAGAATGTCGAGAACAGCCAGCGGATCTTAGTTACGTCTGCTAAGATCATAGAAAAACGCAGGCAGATTCTTCTCCAAATACTGCCTGAGATACAAAAAAACGGCACACTCCGGTGTCATTTTAAAATAACAAACTTTTGATTGAAGAATAATTAAGTAAAACTCCAACTCCTCTCGCGACCTCCTTCTTTGTTGAGGGTTGCAAGAGAATGACTGGATATGACATGTGAGGGGAGGAGCTATATAGCAGCTCTGCTTGGGTGATCCTCTTGCAACTTCCTGTTGGGAAGGAGAATATATCCCATAAGTAATGGATGACCCGTGGACTGAACACACTTAACAAGAGAAATATATAACATATACCTATTCACAAAGCAAATCATATTAAATGTTGCTATTGTATATAGTCCTAACACATAGGTTAAAAAACTATTTTCACAATGGAGGGCAAATTAAAGTTTTTGAGATCAAATGGAGCACTATTGTCCCCACTGTCATACAATATACACATTTACAACATACAAATATGCAGTATTAAATCACAAGTATAAAAACCTTTTAAAAAACTAAAAATCATACAGTACTCTGATAAATGAAGAGGGAGAGAAACTGCAAACACTTGCCTGGCCAGACTGTGTATACGTTACCACTACTAGTTTCAGGGACACTAGTATCAGTATCAGGGATACTGATTTGGTTATATATCATTAGATAAGCATAGATAGAAGATTGACATGAATGACATTTTTAAGAGGTAAACTACCTTCAGTTTAATTGGTTAATCGTTTATATTTTTCAACTTTTCGCCTGTACTTTATTGGAAGGAGAAATAAAGATTACATTAATAATAGCAAATGAAACAGTTTTATTTAACGGTATGTTTAATACTTGCCCATTCCTCCTCACAATTAGGTCCTTGTGCAGATCTATTCCACTCCACACAATCTTCTATTCAATGAGCTTCTTAATATGGGTTGATTTTGTGTATATAGATTTGCAGGGGAACAATGGCAAAGGGACAGCAAAGTAAAAAAAAAAAAAAACAAAAAAAAAAACTTTCATGATTCAGAAAGAACATGCAATTTTTTTAACAATTTCCAATTAACTTCTCTTATCTAAATTTGCTTTGATCTCTTGGTATCCATTGTTGAAAAGCCTGCATAGGTAGGCTCAGAAGCAATGGACTACTGTGAGCTATCTGCTTGTCACTGGTTCACCCAATGTATTCAGCTAAGCCCCAGTAGAACATTGCTCTCCATGAAAAAAGGTAGCCCACCAATCAGCAAGCGCTACCCAAGGTGCTAAACCAAAAATGGCCCAGCTCCTAAGCTTACATTCTTTCAAAGATACCAAGAGAACAAAGAAAAATTGATCATAGGAGTAAATTAGAAGGTTGCTTAAAATTGCATGCTCTATCTGAATCAAAGGAAGAACAAAACAAAAATTATGCTTACCTGATAAATTTCTCTCTCATGGAGAGTTCACAAAGTCATTCCAATTACTAGTGGGATATTCAACTCCTGGCCAGCAGGAGAAGGCAAAGAGCACCCTAGCAAAGCTGTTAAAGGGACACTGAACCCAAGTTTTTTCTTTCGTGATTCAGATAGAGCAGGCAATTTTAAGCAACTTTCTAATTTACTCCTATTTTCAAATTTTCTTCATTCTCTTGGTCAAATCTTTATTTGAAAAGGAAGAATGTAAGTTTAGATGCGGACCATTTTTGGTGAACAACCTGGGTTGTCCTTGCTGATTGGACAGCACCAAGAAACAAGTGCTGTCCATGGGTCTGAACCAAAAATTTGCTTGCAAGAGAATGAATGAAGAAAAATTGATAATAGAAGTAAATTACGAAGTTGCTTAAAATTGCATGCTCTGAATCATGAAAGAAAAAATTTGGGTTCAGTATCCCTTTAAATCTAACTTCCCTTACCCATAATCCCCAGTCATTCAGCCGAAGGAAAATGAAAAAAGAAGAAACACAAGGGTATAGAGGTGCCTGAGGTTTACTCAAAATAACTGCCAAACTATATTTAAAAAGTGGTCGGGGTCGTGGCCTCTCCATGTCCGGAAAGAAATTTATCAGGTAAGCATAAATATTATTTTCTTTCCTATGCCATGGAAAATCCACGACGTCATTCCCATTACTAGAGGGAACTAATACCCAATCTAGAGGGCACTGAATGAACAGGGAGGGAAAGAGAAGTAGCCTTCTGATCCTTACGCTTTCCAGAGAAAACAACAAACAGGGCAGAAGATTGCCGAAAATCTTTGGTTGCTTGCAGATAAAATTTTAGAGCACGCACAACATCCAAGTTATGTAAAAGATGTTCCTAATGAGAAGAAGGATTAGGACAAAAAGTAACTACAATTTCTTGATTAATATTTCGAGCCGACAACCACCTAAGGGAGAAACCCCAATTTTTGTTGAAGGACCGCCTTATCTGCATGAAAGATAAGAGATGGGGAATCACACTGCAGAGCTGAAAGCTCAGAAACTCTGCGAGCGGAAGAAATAGCAAGGAGAAATAAAACCTTTCAAGACAACTTGACAACAACATGCATCGGTTAAAACGGAGCCTGCTGCAAAACCTTAAGAACTAAATTAAGGATCCAAGGAGGAGCAATAGGTTTAAAACACAGGCCTGATTCTGACCAGGGCCTGTACAAAAGCTTGAACATCTGGTAAGTCTGCCCGGCGTTTGTGCAAAAGGATAGATAATGCAGAAATCTGACCCTTCAGAGTAGTGACTGACAAACCTTTCTCTAGCCCATCCTGAAGACAAAGTAAATTTATGCTTACCTGATAAATTAATTTCTTCTATGATACGAGTCCACGGATTCATCCTTTACTTATGGGATATTATCCTCCTGCTAACAGGAAGTGGCAAAGAGCACCACAGCAGAGCTGTCTATATAGCTCCTCCCTTAGCTCCACCCCCCATTCATTCGACCGAAGGTACAGGAAGAAAAAGGAGAAACTAAAAAGGTGCAGAGGTGACTGAAGTTTTGAATAAAAAAAAAATATAATCTGTCTAAAATTGACAGGGCGGGCCGTGGACTCGTCGTATCATAGAAGAAATCAATTTATCAGGTAATCATAAATTTCCTTTTCTTCTATAAGATATGACGAGTCCACGGATTCATCCTTTACTTGTGGGAGACAATACCAAACAGAAGGCACCACTGCTTGAAGAACTTTTCTCCCAAAAATAGCCTCCGAAGAAGCAAAAGTATCAAATTTGTAAAATTTGGAAAAAGTATGAAGGGAAGACCAAGTCGCAGCCTTACAAATCTGTTCAACAGAAGCATCATTTTTAAAAGCCCATGTGGAAGCCACTGCTCTAGTAGAGTGAGCTGTAATTCTTTCAGGAGGCTGCTGTCCAGCAGTCTCATATGCCAAACGGATGATGCTTTTCAGCCAAAAGGAAAGAGAGGTAGCCGTAGCTTTTTGACCTCTACGTTTGACGGAAATCTTTGGTCGCTTTCAAGTAAAACTTCAAGGCACGAACCACGTCCAAATTGTGCAAAAGACGCTCCCTTCTTAGAGGAAGGATTAGGACACAGGGAAGGAACAACAATTTCCTGATTAATATTCTTATTAGTAACAACCTTACGAAGGAATCCAGGTTTGGTATGCAAAACCACCTTATCAGCATGAAAAACAAGATAAGGCGAGTCGCATTGCAATGCAGATAGTACAGAAACTCTTCGAGCCGACGAGATAGCAACTAAAAACAGAACTTTCCAAGATAGAAGCTTAATATCTATGGAATACATAGGTTCAAACAGAACCCCTTGAAGAACTTTAAGAACTAAATTCAAACTCCATGGCGGAGCAACAGGTTTAAACACAGGCTTGATTCTAACTAAAGCCTGAAAGAACGACTGAACGCCTGGAACATCTGCCAGACGCTTGTGCAGTAAAATTGACAAAGCAGATATCTGTCCCTTTAAGGAACTAGCTGATAACCCCTTCTCCAATTCTTCTTGGAGAAAGGACAAAATCCTAGGAATCCTGATCTTACTCCATGAGTAGCCTTTGGATTCGCACCAATAAAAATATTTACGCCATATCTTATGATAAATTTTCCTAGTGACAGGCTTTCGAGCCTGAATCAAGGTATCTATGATCGACTCCGAGAATACCCGCTTGGATAAAATCAAGCGTTCAATCTCCAGGCAGTCAGCCGCAGAGAAACTAGATTTGGATGTTGGAACGGACCCTGAATGAGAAGGTCCCGTCTCAGTGGCAGAGTCCACGGTGGCAGAGATGACATGTCCACCAGATCTGCATACCAAGTGCTGCGTGGCCACGCAGGTGCTATCAAAATCACCGAAGCTCTCTCCTGTTTGATTCTGGCGATCAAACGAGGAAGGAGAGGAAATGGTGGAAACACATAAGCCAGGTTGAACGACCAAGGTACTGCTAGAGCATCTATCAGTACTGCTTGAGGATCCCATGATCTGGACCCATAACAAGGAAGTTTGGCATTCTGACGAGATGCCATCAGATCCAATTCTGGTGTGCCCCATTGATGAATCAATTGTGCAAACACCTCCGGATGGAGTTCCCACTCCCCCGGATGAAAAGTCTGACGACTTAGAAAATCCGCTTCCCAGTTCTCCACTCCTGGGATATAGATTGCTGATAGATGGCAAGAGTGAGCCTCTGTCCATCAAATTATTTTGGAAACCTCTATCATCGCTAGAGAACTCTTTGTTCCCCCCTGATGATTGATATATGCTACAGTCGTGATATTGTCCGACTGGAATCTTATGAATCTGGCCAAAGCCAGCTGAGGCCACGCCTGAAGCGCATTGAATATCGCTCTCAGTTCTAGAATATTTATTGGGAGGAGAGCCTACTCCTGAGTCCACATACCCTGTGCTTTCAGGGAATTCCAGACTGCACCCCAGCCCAATAGGCTGGCGTCCGTCGTCACAATGACCCATGCTGGCCTGTGGAAACACATTCCCTGGGACAGATGATCCTGTGACAACCACCAAAGGAGAGAGTCTCTGGTCTCTTGATCCAGATTTATCTGAGGAGAAAAATTTGCATAATCCCCATTCCACTGATTGAGCATGCATAGTTGCAGTGGTCTGAGATGCAAGCGAGCAAACGGAACTATGTCCATTGCCGCTACTATTAGTCTGATTACCTCCATACACTGAGCCACAGACGGCCAGAGGAATGGAATGAAGAGCTTGGCAGGTGGTTAAAATCTTTGATTTTCTGACCTCCGTCAGAAATTTTTTTAATTTCTACAGAATCTATGAGAGTTCCCAGGAATGGAACTCTTGTGAGGGGGATAAGTGAACTCTTTTTTACGTTCACCTTCCACCCGTAAGATCTTAGAAAAGCCAACACGATGTCCGTGTGAGATTTGGCTAGTTGGAAAGTTGACGCCTGAATTAAGATATCGTATAGGTAAGGCGCCACTGCTATGCCCCGCGGCCTTAGATCCGCAAGAAGGGACCCTAGGCACCTTTGTGAAAATTCTGGGAGCTGTGGCCAACCCGAAGGGAAGAGCCACAAACTGGTAATGCTTGTCCAGAAAAGCAAACCTGAGGAACTGGTGATGATCTTTGTGGATAGGGATGTGCAGATACGCATCCTTTAAATCCACGGTGGTCATATATTGACCCTCCTGGATCATTGGTAAAATAGTCTGAATGGTCTCCATCTTGAAGGATGGGACTCTGAGGAATTTGTTTAGGATCTTGAGATATAAAATTGGTCTGAATGTTCCCTCTTTTTTTGGGAACCACAAACAGATTGGAGTAAAACCCCTGCCACTGTTCTGTTTTTGGAACTGGGCAGATTACTCCCATAGTATGTAGGACTTCTACACAGCGTAAGAACGCCTCTCTTTTTGTCTGGTTTACAGACAATCGAGAAAGATGGAATCTCTCCCTTGGAGGAGAATCTTTGAAATCTAGAAGATACCGCTTGGTCACGATTTCTAAAGCCCAGGAGTCCTGAACGTCTCTTGCCCAAGCCTGAGCAAAGAGAGAAAGTCTGCCCCCTACTAGATCCGGTCCCGAATTGGGGGCTGCCCCTTCATGCTGTCTTGGTGGCAGCAGTAGGCTTCTTGACCTGTTTACCCTTGTTCCAAGTTTGGTTAGGCCTCCAGACTGACTTGGATTGAGCAAAATTCCCCTCCTGCTTTGCAGCAGGGGAAGAGGTAGAGGGACCACCTTTGAAGTTTCGAAAGGAACGAAAATTATTTTGTTTGGTCCTCATCTTATTTGTCTTATCCTGAGGAAGAGCATGGCATTTTCCTCCAGTGATGTCTGAAATGATCTCTTTCAGTTCAGGCCCGAATATGGTCTTACCCTTGAAAGGGATGGCTAAAAGCTTAGATTTTGATGATACGTCAGCAGACCAGGACCTAAGCCATAATGCTCTACGCTCTAAAATGGCAAAACCTGAATTCTTTGCCGCTAATTTAGCCAGTTGAAAAGAGGCATCTGTAATGAAAGAATTAGCTAGCTTAAGAGCACTAATTCTATCCAGAATATCATCTAATGGGGTCTCAACCTGAAGAGCCTCCTCTAGAGCCTCAAACCAAAATGCAGCTGCAGTAGTTACAGGAACAATGCACGCTATAGGTTGCAGAAGAAAACCCTGATGAATAAATATTTTCTTTAGAAGACCCTGTAATTTTTTTATCCATAGGATCTTTGAAAGCACAACTGTCCTCAATAGGTATAGTTGTACGCTTAGCCAGGGTAGAAATAGCTCCCTCAACCTTAGGGACCGTCTGCCACGAATCCCGAATGGTGTCTGATATGGGAAACATTTTCTTAAAAGTAGGAGGGGGAGAAAAGGGAATACCTGGTCTATCCCACTCCTTTGTAACAATGTCCGAAATCCTGTTAGGGACCGGAAAAACATTAGTGTAAGTAGGAACCTCTAGATATCTATCCATTTTACACAATTTCTCTGGTGGAACTACAATAGGGTAACAATCATCCAGAGTCGCTAAAACCTCCCTAAGCAACAGGCGGAGGTTCTCTAGCTTAAATTTAAAAGCCGTCATATCTGAGTCTGTCTGAGGGAACATCTTTCCTGAATCAGAAATCTCTCCCTCAGACAGCAAATCCCTCACCCCCAACTCAGAACATTGTGAAGGTACATCGGAGATGGCTAATAAAGCGTCAGAGGGCTCAGCATTTACTCTCACACCTGACCTACTGCGCTTCCCCTGCAACCCAGGCAGCTTAGATAATACCTCTGTGAGGGTAGTATTCATAACCTGATTCCCTTCTGACTGAGAATCATCCTGCGACATACTTTTATCAGCTAAAATATGTTCTTTGCAATTAATTGCCCTTTCAGTGCATGAGGGACACATTTTAAGTGGGGGTTCAACAATGGCTTCTAAACATATTGAACATTGACTTTCCTCAATGTCAGACATGTTAAACAGGCTAGTAATGACACAAACAGGCTTGAAAACACTTTAGTGAAAAAATAATCTTAAAAAACAGTACTGCGCCTTTAAGAGAAAAAAAGCATACACGTTCTGCAAAACAGCTTAAAAATAATCAAATCGTTTAAATTTTTTGCATGAATATTTAAAATATGCAGCTAAGTTTGCCCCACAAGGAAAGGAACAGTTAACCCTTTACAGTGAAAAACCGGATAATTAATAAGGCCTAAATCCGAAAAAAACCCCACCCCCTGCACTTCGCCACAGCCCTGCTGTGGCGCCTACCTGCCCTCAGGGATTGGAAAAACGGGGTTAAAGCTTCGATTTAGCCCAACACTTCCACAAGGGCCCCCCGGAGTTGGAGCTTGCTGCGTTCTCTGCAAATACAAGTGCGCAACTGAGGCACGAAAATAGGCTCCGCCAATCTCACTCAATGTTTTGCAGCCCAAATGAACCGCACCAGAGCGGTCTGAAACTAGCCATGTGGGTTCTTTAACCCAAAAAGGAAGCCAAGTGTACCCTCAAATAAGGCCTCAAAAACGTTACTACCAAAAACGTTATCAGCACTCCCAGTTCAATAAACGTTTGCCCACAAACATTCAAACTTAGTGTCAACCATTTTTTACGAGCCCCTATATGCAAGCTTAGTAATACCCCTCTTCTCTTAGGATTACTGTTTACCCTTACCCTCATGGGGATACCGTCAGCCATTCTGAAATACGACAGTCTCTCCAGAAAAAATGCCTGAACATACCTCAGTGCTATATAACATGACAACGTTCCTCACACTGAAGTTTCTTGTACTCCTCAGCCATTCTGTGGGAACTGCTCTGGATCTTAGTGACAAATGCCAAGATCAGCCTCCAGGCAGAAGTCTTCATCCATCTGCTGCCTGAGAGTAAATAGTACACACCGGTACCATTTAAAATAAAAAATTCTTGCTTGAAGAAAATAAAAACTAACATTTTATCACCTCTTTCACTTTACCCTTCCTAGTACTTAGAGTAGGGAAAGAGAATGACTGGGGGTGGAGCTAAGGGAGGAGCTATATAGACAACTCTGCTGTGGTGCTCTTTGCCACTTCCTGTTAGCAGGAGGATAATATCCCACAAGTAAAGGATGAATCCGTGGAATCGTATCTTATAGAAGAAAGATAAAAATCCTCACTCAGCACCAGGAAAAACCCTTAGATTTGCACCAATGAAGGTATTTACGCAATACCTTATGGTAAATCTCGCGAGTAACAGGTCTGTAAGCCTGAAGCATAGTATCAATGACCGCTTCAGAAAAACCCGGTCTAGACAGAAATAGGCATTCAATCTCCAAGCAATCAGCTTCAGAGACTCCAGGTTTGGATGGAGGAAAGGACCCTGAATTAGAAGGTCCTTTCTCAGAGGTAACCTCCAAGGAGGCAGGGAAGACATCCTTACCAGATCCGCAAACCTGATCCGGCGAGGCCATGCAGGAACTATTAGGATTACCGATGCTCTCTCCTGTTTGATACAAGCAATGACTCATGGAAGGAGAGCAAACGGAGGAAACAGATATGCTAGAGAGAACATCCAAGGAACCACTAGAGCATCTATCAGAACAGCTTGAGGATCTCTTGACCTTGAACCGTACTTTGGAAACCGTTTTGGTGGGACACCCCACCTGAGGGTTATCCGAGAGAACACTTCCGGATGGAGAGCCCACTCCACGGTCTGCTCAGAAAATCTGCCTCCCAATTGTCCACTTGTAGAAAGGGGATGGCAAATAGACAATCGCGAGCTACCGCCCACTGAAGAATGCGAGTCACCTCCTTCATGGCCAAGGAACTCGAATTCCTCCCTGGTGATTGATTTAAGCCACTGAGGTGATGTTGTCTGACTGGAATCTGATAAACCAGACTAAAGATAGTTGAGGCCTTGCTGTTAAGGCATTGAAGATTGCTCTTAACTCCAAGATGTTTATGGGAAGAGAAGTCTCTTACCGAGACCACAGGCCCTGAGCCTTCAGAGAACCCCAAACCGCTTCCCAGCCTGACAGGCTGGTATCCGTAGACACAATCACCCAGGAAGGTATCAGGAAGCAAGTGCCCCTAGACAGAAGTTCATGTGAGATCCACCACGAGAGTGTCTCTTGTTAGGGGGTCCAGATGTATCCTCTGCGATAAATCTGAATGGTCTCCATTCCATTGATGGAGCATGCAAAGCTGTAGCGATCGCAGATGGAACTGAGCAAAAGGAATGATGTCCATGGAAGCCACTATCAGACCAATCACCTGCATGCATTGAGCCACTGACAGACGAAAAGCAGGAAGCAAGAAGTTTGGATTTTCTGACCTTTATCAGGAAAAACTTAATGGACAGGGAAACTATAATTGTCCTTAGGAAACACACTTTTGTAGATGGAACTAAAGAACTCTTTTCCAGATTCACCTTCCCCCCCATGGGAACGTAGAAAAGACAACATCTCTGTATGAGATTTTGCTAGTTGAAAAGATGACGCCTCAACCAAGATGTCATCTAGAGAAGGCACAACAGCAATTCCCTGGGATCTGACCACTGCCAATAGCGCCCCCAGAACCTTTGTGAATATTTTTGGGGCCGTGGCCAGACCAAACGGAAGCGCAACAAACTGGAAATGCTTGTGCAGAAAGGCAAGCCTTAGAATCTGGTGATGATCTCTGTGAATGGGAACATGAAGGTATGCTTCCTTCAGGTCTATGGTCCTCATGAACTAACCTTCCTAGACCAATGGAACGAATAGTTTCCATCTTAAAGGACGGAACCCTGAGGAATTTGTTGACACTTTAGGTCTAGGATGGGACGAAAAGTTTGTTCCTTTTAAGGAACCACAAATAGATTTGAATAGAATCCTAGACCTTGTCCCTTTAGAGGAACAAGTAAAATAACTCCCAGGGAGTATAGGTCCTTGACACAATTTAAGAAGGCCTTCCTCTTTACCTGGTTTGAGGATAATCTTGACAGGAGAAATCTGCCCCTTGAAGGGCAAGACTTGAATCCCATTCTGTAACCCTGGGATACTATGTCCACAGCCCATGAACCTGGGACAACGCGTAGCAAGTTTTGACAAAAAAGAGAAAGCCTGCCCCCCACCTGATGCAAACTTGGATCAGGGGCAAAATCTTGATGCTGATTTAGAGTCAGCGGAAGGCTTCTTGTTTTGCTTTTCTTTGTTCCAGGGCTGGCTGGATTTCCAAATGGACCTGTATTGGTCTGGTTTCCGCCTGTAATCTCTGAAATGATTTCCACCAGACCAGGTCCAAACAGAATTTTACCCTTATAAGGTAAAGCCAAAAGCTTGGCCTTTGAAGATACATCAGCCGATCAAGATTTTAACCACAGGTCTGCGGGCTAGCATAGTGAAGCTAGACATCTTAGCTCCCAGTCTAATTATCTGCATGTTGGCATCACAGATAAAGGTATTGGACAGTTTAAGGGCCTTGATACTATCTTGGATCTCATCTACCGTAGTTTGTTCTGAAATAAGATCAGACAAAGCATTGCACCAATAAGATGCTGCTCCTGCAACTGTGGCAATACTCGCTGCAGGTTGCCACTGTAATCATTGATGTATGTACATCTTTTTAAAGTAAGCCTCTAGCTGCTTATCCATTGGATCCTTAAAAGAGCAACTATCCTCTATAGGAATGGTAGTTCTCTTAGCCAGAGTAGAAATAGCTCCTACTTTAGGCACAGTGCCATGAGTCATGACATCTATTTAAAAACAGGGGAAGGGGAAAAAGGAACCACTGGCTTATCCCATTCCTGAGCTATAATTACAGACATCTTCTTTGGAACAGGAAAACCGTCCTCAGAAGACGGAGAACCATTAAATCTATCCAGTTCAGAAAACGTTGTGGGGTTGACAGCAACCGAAGGTTCAGAGTCGATCAAAGTAGCTAGAACCTTCTTCAGTAGTAACCGGTTTTCAAGCTTAAATCTAAAATTTACCTCTTCAGATTCTGAAGATTTTTCTGCTAAAGTATCAGTCTGAGATTTCACCTTCAGAAGCTACTGAAGTATTTTCCTCATCAGACAATTGAGGTTGAGTAATGCAGACTTAGAGGGGTCAGAAGTCTTACTAGCAGGCAAATGTTTAGATTTACTCTTACCCGAAGAAGGGAAAGCAGACAAAGCCGCCGATACTGCAGAAGTAATCGGAGCGGCAAAATCCCCAGGTAAATAAACATCCCCAGGAAGTTGTGAAGAAACAGTAGGCACAGAATGAGAAACAACTAAAGTTTGAGGAGAAAGCTGAGGAATGTCACACACAGCAGTATCCTGAGAGACACTTGGCTCAGAAGGGAGTAATTTATCCTTAAATTTTAAAGTCTTAACTAAACATGAGGAACAAAATTTAATAGGCAAAATAATTTGGTTCTCTAAACATAAGATTTATCCATAGAGATGGATTGATCCTGTTCTGAGTCCATAGCTATTAAAATTAATTCCCACTTACATTTTTTTAATGAGAAACAAAGTACATTAAAAGACCCTTAAAAATAAATAAAACGATAGGCCTTGAATACAGAGACTAAATTGATGCAAACAATTTATATCAAAAAGGCTCTAATACCCAACGTCAGACAAAAGACTAAACGTCTGTTTGAGGCTCCTACCGATACCGGAATGAGTATCCCACTAATAAGAGGATCTGGATAATCTGAGTAGCTTCTCCAGCAGAGATCCGTACTTCTAAAGAACTCCGATCAGCAAAGTCTGATGTTGGCACCTCCACAGACCCGACGCTCCGCACACAGGAGAAAACGGAAGTCACGTGACCAGCCGATAATTAACCGCACCACCGCTTAAAAGCGTGCGTTAAGGGGGAAAAAATGGCCAAACAAAGTACCCTATGCACCATAACAGTATTTAACACACAAATAAAGATGAGGCAAATATTTTAGAAAAGGACCCCTTTGCCAAGTAATTAAGGGAAATGTCACTAATGAAACACCCCCTTAAAGGGACATGAAACCCAATGTTTTTCTTTCATGATTTAGAAAGAGCATACAATTATAAACAACTTTTTAATTTACTTCTGTTATCTATTTTGCTTCATTCTCTTGATATTCTTTGCTGAAAAGCAAATCTAGATATGCTTATTAGATGCTGATTGGTAGCTGCACATAGATGCCTCCTGTGATTTGTTGACCTTGTGCATTGGTATTTCTTCATTAAAGTATATCTAAAGAATGAAGCAAATTAGGTAATAGAAGTAAATTGGAATATTGTTTAATTTGTATTCTGTACCTTAATCATGAAAGAAAATGTTTGGGTATAGTGTCCCTTTAAGTCTCTCAAACTCTTATTCATAAAGTGCCTGCAAATTGACTGAGTTAAGTTACTAGCTTCTCTATCGTCAAAAAAGTTGCCCCCAAATGTATCCTAGACTTATAAGGATAACTAAATCCCAAAATATGTCCACTAGAGGAGTTAACCTCAAAAGTGCTGTCCTTCAGTACTTAGATGGCAAAAAGCACGTACGTGTGGATCCAGCTGCAGGGCAGATCACAGCTACTGAGGTGTGGCAGGTACTTATCTTCCTGTCATGGAATATTAACAAAAGACTGAATCATGGATGGGCAAAAAATAAATAAAAACTAAAAGTAAAATTTATATACACACACACTCCTCCTAAAAGTAAATCCATCCACCTGGGTCAGCAGCCTGGGTCCTAACATGAAAATGTATACCTCAGTGGAAGAAAGCACTCACAGGACTTCTCACTAGTGGGTCAAGAAAAAACGTTAGGGTTCACACAGACCCCTTCATCAGAATGATGAAAACAGTGTCACATCATACCTTAATATAGTGTTCAAAACAATCAAGCAAATACATACAACAAATCACCTGTGTATAATGATATAGTTCCATGTGCTATGGTGGAACGCATGGGAGCACACAAGTTGGAATTAACTCATTGATGTTAAAGAAGCTGGTCACATAACAGCTTGCTATACATAGGTTGGTGATGCGTTTGACAGTATGAGGACACAAAGTTTGGTTTTATTACGTTTCTTTATATTGGAACATGTTGTATTTAATTACAACCGGAAGTGAGGTTACTTCCGGTTTTGTGGAACACATGGCGTGTTCCACCATAGCACCATAGCAGATGGGAACTATATCATGATGCACAGGTGATTTGTTGTATGTATTTGCTTGATTGTTTTGAACACTATATTAAGGTATGATGTGACACTGTTTTTTCATTCTGATGAAAGGGTCTGTGTGAAGTTTTTTTCTTGACCCACTATTGAGAAGTCCTGTGAGTGCTTTATTCCACTGAGGTATGTGTGTGTGTGTTGCGGCAAAGCCAAGTAAGCTGAAATTAATCAGTTTAACCAGACCTGAGCTATCGAGCAGATTTCAAAGGAACAAGATCTTCCTGTCTATAAATCAGTCCCGATTCAAATACATAGAAATAACTGTTTGCAGAAAAATGCAAGTGAAGTCTTTGTTGTGTGATTACTTTATTAGGTTTAAAATGCTGTTTAGCAAATGTTTTTGTTCATTTAACTTAATTTAATTATATATTCTGTGTTGTGTGATTATTTTATTAGGTCTTCATTTCAAAGCTTTAAAAATAATGTATTAGGTGTTACTTAAGACAATTTTGAGAGGGGCCTGGAACCTATCTCCCTCACTTCCCATTAACTTACATTATAAACTGGGTTTCAATTTACAACCATTCCTTCTGGAGTGGAACCTAATTATATATATATATATATATATATATATATATATATATATATATATATATATATATATATATATATATATATATATATATATATATATATATATATATATATATAAAAACACAATAATATAATAATATAATAATATAATAATAATAATATAATAATATAATAATATAATAATATAATAATAATAATATAATAATTATATAATATAATAATTATATAATAATATAATTATATAATAATATAATATTATTATAATATAATTATAATATAATTTAATTATAATATAATTATAATATAATTTAATTATAATATATATATATATATATATATATATATACACACACACACAAACACACCACTTACTTACAAGCTCTCAGCTAAGATTTAAAAGCAAAAATGGAAAGGTGTGAGAGTGCAGTCCCCTTCCGTCTTTTGTATATGTCCATGGTGATTACATATGCCTGTGCACCCTTCCCTTGTTCTCAGTTTGTTTGGATTTGAGAGCTTGCATTGTGTGGCTGTTTTAGGGTCTCAGGTATTGGAAAGGACCTTGACGTGGTACCTGAGCTTGTCCCATTTGGCCTGATGGGGTAACTAACCTTTCCATTTTTGCTTTTAAATCTTAGCTGAGAGCTTGTGAGTGCTGGACTTTCTCTGTGTGTTGTATTAATTTGTTTGGTAATTTTCCCTATGGTTCTAGCACCCAGACCTGTCTGGGGTTAACTGCCTGTGACTCTGGGGACTGCACAGCTTCCTGTGAGTGCCGGTGAGCACCCAGGGCTGAGCATGTTATTCAGTGTGTGTGTGTGTGTGTATATATATATATTACAAATAACAGGAGTATAGACGAGATTATATCTTAATCTTGTGTATGTTCTACTCTTCATATATTCGATTCTTCAGATAACCTTTTTATTTAAAGGGACACTGAACCCAATTTTTTTATTTCGTGATTCAGATAGAGCATGCAATTTAAGCAACTTTCTAATTTACTTCTATTATCAAATTTTCTTCATTGTCTTCGTAACTTTATTTGAAAAGCCAGAATGTCAGTTTAAATGCCGGCCCATTTTTGGTGAACAACCTGGGTTATCCTTGCTGATTGGACAGCACCAATAATCAAGTGATGTGCCAGGTTTCTGAACTAAAAATTGGCTGGCTCCTTAAACTTAGATGCCACTCTTTTTCAAATAAAGTAGCAAGAGAACAAAGAAAAATTGATAATAGGAGTAAATTAGAAAGTTGCTTAAAATTGCATGCTCTATATGAATCACGAAAGAAAAAAAAATTGGGTTCAGTGTCCCTTTAAATAAAGATTACAAATCTCTCTAGCAAAAAGATCAAGAGATACCACACAACCATTTGTTTTATTACACCCATAAATAGTACTGACAACAATAATCAACCCTTAAGATGCCAGTAACAGGTTTTTGGTTTATTTTCTTCCAATGGCTTTAAAACACACACACACACACACACACACACACGTGTGACTTTAAAATAATCACATACAGTAACAGATTTTTTTCTCAAATGGCACTAACACGGTAGATATTAAGAACATAGAACAGTTATTTTTAATCTTTTTTTATTATTTTTTTAAACCTGAATTGGAAGCCAGTAATTCAAATTTTTCTTTTGAGACATATCTACTAGTAGTACTCTATTGTTCCTGCCATCACAGCAGAAAAGCCGTCTCCACGGCTTCTGATGTTTTCATCACCTACAAATAGGACAGTTGCCTTTCTAAGATGGCCAAAGATTAGCTGCTATTCATGTCATTTTGTGTGGCACTCCTTTTGGAAAGGCTTCCACTATACATACAAAGGGAAATGAGACACTATGAGATAGTAATATTGTATAAAATGCATTATACACATTACATATTTTGTTACCTTTTCCAGTAAATTATAACTTAATTTTTTTTTTTTAAATTCCCCAGATTCTAAAAGGTAATGGGTGCCACCATGTTGTAACGGGGGGGGGGGGGGACCTAGGATTCACTGCAAATGCGAGCACTGGAATGCAGGGAAAGTTAGATTTTAACATGGTAGCACCCATAACTAGAGAGAGACCATGAATAACCTCAATACTGTGATTATAAAATATATTTATGGTTTGACATACCTTTTAATTTATCTTACGCTTTAAAGTCTGTTCTAATCAAATTTCCCATTATAAATGAGCTGATAAAGTAACTATCACATGGTTTAAAGTTCCTTTAGCACAGTTATATTCCATAAAACCAGTGTTTACGCATTTTATTGACTGCCCATAAGTGCCTTCAGCACAAAAAGATTAGATAAGGGGAACCTAGGTTTCAATACGGCTGCACCCACTATTTTATAGGAATGAAAACTTTTCATTTACTTCTTTAATATTTAAACAACCAGTATAATGAAAAAAATGCATCTGCATACTATTCTCATGCTAATCTTTGTATTGAGAACTTATTTATAATGAGGTGCAAATCAACCCTTGGGTAATAATACAGTAGCAAAGTAGCAAAATACGGTAGCAAAACACATCAACAAAAAAAAACCACACACAATAAATTAAATAACCCATTTTGAGTACTTTTCATGAAAGGAAAACAAAATATGACTATGTTTGGTTCGATGAGTCCAATCGCCAACTCTAGAAATGTTTTGGTTATTGATGCTAAAGGAGGTTCTATTAGATACCAATAAAAGATTCATATACTTTTTCCAACATAGATTGTGATTACAGAATGTTGTTAACAATAGCAATAACAGTGCATTGCTTGTTGCGAAATAAATCAAAATCAATCAAGGTCATCAACAACAACATTTAAAGGCTTAGTTTTTAAATCAAGTGACCTTTAGTAACACTTACCTTATATAGAGAACTACCCCCAATGATCCAGGTAAGGTCTACACTGTCTTTTATGTCAGGTTCCTCTAAAATCTTTATAGCGTCATCCAAACTCTTTGCAAGATGGTGAGCACCCTGAGGGGGCTTACTACAAGGACAAAACCAGAGCAAAAAGGTGTTATATCCAACAAGCCCATAAGCTATATCAAAATTACTAGAAAACTATAACTATGCTACCTAAGTGTACAGACACAACTTACATCTTTACTATATAAAATACTATTGATTGCAGTAGCTGTGTTAGTGCAGAGATTCAGAGGGTTTTCTCTCTACCTCAGGTATTGCTTTACACCAAATTATATGAAACAAGAAGTTTTTTTTCTTTTTTTTCTTTTAAATAATAAAAAATATATCGTTTGTAAATTAAGTGTCTAGATTACGAGTGGAGCACAAACGTTTGCTCCCAAGCGATAACATAAATTTTGCTTACCTAATAATTTCCTTTTCGTCTGATGGAAAGAGTCCACAGCTGCATTCATTACTTTTGGGAAATAAGAACCTGGCCATCAGGAGGAGGCAAAGACAACCCAGCCAAAGGCTTAAATACTCCCCCCACTCCCCTCATCCCCCAGTCATTCTGCCAAGCAACAAGGAACAGTAGAAGAAATATCAGGGTGAAAGGTGTCAGAAGAATATAAGGACGCCCCACATAAAATTACAGTTAGGGAGCTGTGGACTCTTTCCATCAGAAGAAAAGGAAATTATCAGGTAAGCATAATTTATGTTTTTCTTTTTAAATGGAAAGAGTCCACAGCTGCATTCATTAAAAAAAAAACCAAAAAAAAACCACCTCTTCGTCCGAAGCCGAGAAAATTTTAAGAGGAAAAGCCGCAATGACACTGACTCGCAGTAAGTCCAGAAGCCAAACTAGAGACTGCAAACGGACTCAACTGAGCCAACAGTCCTCCAGGAGACACTGTCGCCCAACAAACGGTCCCCCACCGCTCATCTCCACAAATGAAGGAGACACCAGCCGAAACCCCCAAGGGAACAAGGCAAAGGAGAACCAAGGAAACCGAAAGGTCCCCTAATACAAAAAGAACACCTCCACGAGTGAGCACAGCTCAGAGACCCAAAGGGGCCCAAACAGGGAAAGGAGGCCACGCCTATACAAAGAGAAACCCGGGATAAGACCGGGCACAGAGACAGAACAGATGTCTCTCCAATATCCTGCAAGCACGAAATGCAACTGAAGAGGCAAAGTCCTCCCAGTATCTGGCCATAGAATACCAAGTATACTACCATGAAAAAGTGTGAATACACCCAGGTGAAAAACCCCAAGTTTGAGAACACAGAGTCCACAACAGGATGACACAGAGGGTACTTGCGAGGAAGAAGAAGCAGTCAAGCAAGAAACAGACCGCAAAAGCAACCCCCAGACAGAGGGCACATCCCAGGCAACCTAAGTCGCCGGACCTACACACAGGTCCCTGAAAAGGGGAACACAAAACCTCAATAGAGGCCCCCCGAGAAGGAGAGGAGAGTATACCCTCAGAACCCAAAGAGTAAACCCTCTTCTAATCAATGGAGCAAGTTGAAAGGAAAATCTATACTCAAGCAGACTAAGCTAACAGGATAGATTCAACAAAGCTCACACATCCAGGAGAAGACTGCGACCCTAACGCAGTTCCTTAGACCGCTCGGCCATCCTGACCTGAAGACCCACACTCAGCTGGACCAACCCAGCCTCCGGGATCCAAGACAGGGAAACAAAAGAATCCCGAACAGGTACAGGAACGAGCTTAATGATAGCACAGCCATCCCCACAGAGCACAAGTACAACCCGACAACAAGGCCATAGACCTAAGGATCTATCAAATAAAGACCCAACAAGTCTACTTGGAGCCAGCAAGGCCCCAGGGGGAACCAATCCAAACTTTCCGCCTCACATCCAGGAGAAGCTACAAGAACAGGAACAAGCGTAATGATAGCAAGCCATCCCCACAGAGCACAAGTACAACCCGACAACAAGGCCATAGACCTAAGGATCTATCAAATAAAGACCCAACAAGTCTGATTGGAGCCAGCAAGACCCCAGGGGGAACCAACCCAACCTTTCCACCTCCCATCCAGGAGAAGCCCCAAGCAAGGACTATCTCCACAGGGAGGAGAATATCCCCTAAAGAAAAGGGATGATACCGGAAGGGCAACAACTGTCCTCAAGGCCCGAAGGCACCGGCTAATGGGAACAGAAATTCCCAACACAGATGTCCTAGAAAAGGATCCCCTACAAGTAGCTTGCCGAGTAGAGGCACAGCCAACCCTTTTGCCTGCAGAGCAGGGAATCCATGGGAACACTAGTAAGCTGACCAGTGGAATGCAAGCCTAAGGCGCACCAGAAATTGGACAACCAACGCCAGCAGCTCGGTATGGACCAACCACCCTTGAGGCTCAAGCCACACGGCTAACCACCAGATGACATGGGCTACTCTGTGACAAAGGAGTAAAAAATACTTCAAAAACCTGGCCAACCATGACCAGATTAGGTAGACTGAGCAAGGACACAGCCCAAGTTCCCACTACCGTGGAACATCCTGACCAGCCCTGAGATCCAAGATTCCAAAACCACCCAGACTGGGTGGTTAAAAAGGCCAAGCAAAGTTTCAGCAAATGGTAAGTCTCAGGGAGAAAAACAGGTCCGGGTACCCAATCATTCATGCAAACTTTACCCTAGAACTAAAAACCCCAACTGGCCAAAAAGCCAGGACGCAAGGGTATGAATGCATATCCAGAAAATCCAGATACCGAGAGAACTCGAAAGCCCTGACCAAAGGAGGAACCAGCCCTAGCTAAAGTCCAATGCTCCAAGGAGCAATGCTAGAAGTTACCACAGGACGACCAAGGGATACAAAGAGGAAAAATGAGGCAGGCACAACTTGAAAAACCGCTTTAAATTGAAAACAGAAGGTGCTTTATTCGTATACCATTTATTCGCATACCGCACCTTGTTATTAATCATTGCTGATAGGATTGTTTAAAGATATATCCACCGGACTAAAAAATATAATTATCCTGACTACTGTATAAAATACCGCATACATAGCAGACATGGCAGGTGTAGACACTGATGCCAGTAACTTAGCAGCAATTACTCTTTTGAATAATGACATAGAAACCGCTGATAATGAGCAGTTTGCATGGGATACACAGTATCAACATGCAGTTTTTGATACTAAAACAAGACAAACATTTTTTGACAAAATCTTTGCAGAGGAGTTGGAGGCTGAGCAAAGAGACCAACAAGACATTAAGAAAACCTTTAAAAGACTGGAACATTTACTATGCACTGACTTAAGACTTATGTGGGATGTCATAGCTTTTCAAAAATATAGGGATTGTAAACGCATTCCCAGAGGCCTATGCATAAAAAAATATCCCTCTTTTGAATTTGAAGATGAACAAGATCAAGAGGATTGGAATATGGCACTCACACAATGCTCCCTAACATTAATTGATATCCTTATAAGAGTTAAAGAAAAGAAGCGCATCAAATTGGAGGACCCATTGAAAATAGCTAAAGAGGGTTTAAAAAATTATGAGAAAAACACCAAATTCATCACATATAAAAAGAAAATGGATGAATTAATTGATAAATTTGATGGAGATCAGGCTACCAGAAAGGGTAAAAAATTCCTGCGAGACAAGGAGGATTATGAACAAAATCAAGTATATAATTGGGCAGCAGTACGCAAACAAAATGTGCATAGAAGGAATATATATAACAACAAAAAAGGCAAAAGAAATATTGGAAATAAGAGTCCACATGATACACAACAAGACCAGGGACAACCCAAATCTATACTAAAAAATAAAGGCAATCGCAAGGTGGTGTTTAGCACTGATGAGGGTGAATCCACGGACTCTGATGCCAGTGTATTTCTACCAGCTCCATGTCTCCTTCTTCCTTTTCTGTTTCCCCCTCCTCCTCTTTTTTACAGGAATCCTCTGTGGAAGAAGTAGACGAGGAACCCCTGAAGTCCATACCGAAGACGAGAAGAAATTTACAAAAAAAATAAAAAAAACAGAGAAGGAGAAGATGGAGGAACAAGAGGAAAAGAAAAGAGCAAGAAAAAGAAGGGACACTAATTACTGATGATTCTTTGAATAATATTCAACCTATTGCAGGTTATAAAAAACATGGACTGAGTATTGTTAATATATCTGACTATGTTTTGGATGAGCATGAAAAAAAACATAATTTATGCTTACCTGATAAATTCCTTTCTTCTGTTGTGTGATCAGTCCACGGGTCATCATTACTTCTGGGATATAACTCCTCCCCAACAGGAAATGCAAGAGGATTCACCCAGCAGAGCTGCATATAGCTCCTCCCCTCTACGTCACTCCCAGTCATTCGACCAAGGACCAACGAGAAAGGAGAAACCAAGGGTGAAGTGGTGACTGTAGTATAATTTAAAAAATATTTACCTGCCTTAAAAAACAGGGCGGGCCGTGGACTGATCACACAACAGAAGAAAGGAATTTATCAGGTAAGCATAAATTATGTTTTCTTCTGTTATGTGTGATCAGTCCACGGGTCATCATTACTTCTGGGATACCAATACCAAAGCAAAAGTACACGGATGACGGGAGGGCTAGGCAGGCTCATTATACAGAAGGAACCACTGCCTGAAGAACCTTTCTCCCAAAAATAGCCTCCGAAGAAGCAAAAGTGTCAAATTTGTAAAATTTTGAAAAAGTATGGAGCGAAGACCAAGTTGCAGCCTTGCAAATCTGTTCAACAGAGGCCTCATTCTTAAAGGCCCAAGTGGAAGCCACAGCTCTAGTAGAATGAGCTGTAATTCTTTCAGGAGGCTGCTGTCCAGCAGTCTCATAGGCTAAACGAATTATGCTACGAAGCCAGAAGGAAAGAGAGGTAGCCGAAGCCTTTTGACCTCTCCTCTGACCAGAGTACACGACAAACAGGGAAGACGTTTGTCGAAATTCCTTAGTTGCCTGCAAATAGAACTTGAGGGCACGAACTACATCCAGATTGTGCAGAAGACGTTCCTTCTTTGAAGAAGGATTCGGGCACAAAGAAGGAACAACGATCTCTTGATTGATGTTCCTGTTAGTGACTACCTTAGGTAAGAACCCAGGTTTTGTACGCAGAACTACCTTATCTGAATGAAAAATCAAATAAGGAGAATCACAATGTAGGGCTGATAACTCAGAGACTCTCCGAGCCGAAGAAATAGCCGTTAAAAATAGAACTTTCCAAGATAACAACTTTATATCAATGGAATGAAGGGGTTCAAACGGAACTCCTTGTAAAACGTTAAGAACCAGGTTTAAACTCCATGGCGGAGCAACAGTTTTAAACACAGGCTTGATCCTAGCTAAAGCTTGACAAAAAGCCTGGACGTCTGGAATTTCTGACAGACGCTTGTGCAACAAAATGGACAGAGCTGAGATCTGTCCCTTTAATGAACTAGCCGATAAACCCTTTTCTAAACCTTCTTGTAGAAAGGACAATATCCTAGGAATCCTAACCTTACTCCAAGAGTAACCTTTGGATTCGCACCAGGATAGGTATTTACGCCATATCTTATGGTAAATCCTTCTGGTAACAGGCTTCCTAGCCTGTATCAGGGTATCAATAACCGACTCAGAAAAACCACGTTTTGATAAAATCAAACGTTCAATTTCCAAGCAGTCAGCTTCAGAGAAGTTAGATTTTGATGTTTGAATGGACCCTGAATCAGAAGGTCCTGTTTTAGAGGTAGAGACCAAGGTGGACAGGATGACATGTCCACTAGATCTGCATACCAAGTCCTGCGTGGCCATGCAGGCGCTATTAGAATCACTGATGCTCTCTCCTGTTTGATTCTGGCAATCAATCGAGGAAGCATCGGGAAGGGTGGAAACACATAAGCCATCCCGAAGGTCCAAGGTGCTGTCAAAGCATCTATCAGAACCGCTCCCGGATCCCTGGATCTGGACCCGTAGCGAGGAAGTTTGGCGTTCTGACGAGACGCCATGAGATCTATCTCTGGTTTGCCCCAACGTCGAAGTATTTGGGCAAAGACCTCCGGATGAAGTTCCCACTCCCCCGGATGAAAAGTCTGACGACTCAAGAAATCCGCCTCCCAGTTCTCCACTCCCGGGATGTGGATTGCTGACAGGTGGCAAGAGTGAGACTCTGCCCAGCGAATTATCTTTGATACTTCCATCATTGCTAGGGAGCTCCTTGTCCCTCCCTGATGGTTGATGTAAGCTACAGTCGTGATGTTGTCCGACTGAAACCTGATGAACCCCCGAGTTGTTAACTGGGGCCAAGCCAGAAGGGCATTGAGAACTGCTCTCAATTCCAGAATGTTTATTGGAAGGAGGCTCTCCTCCTGATTCCATAAACCCTGAGCCTTCAGAGAATTCCAGACAGCGCCCCAACCTAGTAGGCTGGCGTCTGTTGTTACAATTGTCCAGTCTGGCCTGCTGAATGGCATCCCCCTGGATAGATGTGGCCGATAAAGCCACCATAGAAGAGAATTTCTGGTCTCTTGATCCAGATTCAGAGTAGGGGACAAATCTGAGTAATCCCCATTCCACTGTCTTAGCATGCACAATTGCAGAGGTCTGAGATGTAGGCGAGCAAAAGGTACTATGTCCATTGCCGCTACCATTAAGCCGATCACCTCCATGCATTGAGCTACTGACGGGTGTTGAATGGAATGAAGGACACGGCATACATTTTGAAGCTTTGTTAACCTGTCTTCTGTCAGGTAAATCTTCATTTCTACAGAATCTATCAGAGTCCCCAAGAAGGGAACTCTTGTGAGTGGAAAGAGAGAACTCTTCTTTTCGTTCACCTTCCATCCATGCGACCTTAGAAATGCCAGTACTAACTCTGTATGAGACTTGGCAGTTTGAAAGCTTGGAGCTTGTATCAGAATGTCGTCCAGGTATGGAGCTACCGAAATTCCTCGCGGTCTTAGGACCGCTAGAAGAGTACCCAGAACCTTTGTGAAGATTCTTGGAGCCGTAGCCAATCCGAATGGAAGAGCTACAAATTGGTAATGCCTGTCTAGAAAGGCAAACCTTAGATACCGGTAATGATCCTTGTGAATCGGTATGTGAAGGTAAGCATCCTTTAAATCCACTGTGGTCATGTACTGACCTTTTTGGATCATGGGTAAAATTGTCCGAATAGTTTCCATTTTGAACGATGGAACTCTTAGGAATTTGTTTAGGATCTTTAAATCCAAGATTGGCCTGAAAGTTCCCTCTTTTTTGGGAACTACAAACAGATTTGAGTAAAACCCTTGTCCTTGTTCCGACCGCGGAACCGGATGGATCACTCCCATTAATAAAAGATCTTGTACGCAGCGTAGAAACGCCTCTTTCTTTATTTGGTTTGTTGACAACCTTGACAGATGAAATCTCCCTCTTGGGGGAGAGAATTTGAAGTCCAGAAGGTATCCCTGAGATATGATCTCTAGCGCCCAGGGATCCTGAACATCTCTTGCCCAAGCCTGGGCGAAGAGAGAAAGTCTGCCCCCCACCAGATCCGGTCCCGGATCGGGGGCCCTCGATTCATGCTGTCTTAGGGGCAGCAGCAGGTTTCCTGGCCTGCTTGCCCTTGTTCCAGGACTGATTAGGTCTCCAGCCTTGTCTGTAACGAGCAACAGCTCCTTCCTGTTTTGGTGCAGAGGAAGTTGATGCTGCTCCTGCTTTGAAATTACGAAAGGAACGAAAATTAGACTGTCTAGTCTTAGCTTTGGCTTTGTCCTGAGGCAGGGCATGGCCTTTACCTCCTGTAATGTCAGCGATAATCTCCTTCAACCCGGGCCCGAATAAGGTCTGCCCCTTGAAAGGTATATTAAGCAATTTAGATTTAGAAGTAACATCAGCTGACCAGGATTTTAGCCACAGTGCTCTGCGTGCCTGAATGGCGAATCCTGAATTCTTAGCCGTAAGTTTGGTTAAATGTACTACGGCTTCCGAAATGAAAGAATTAGCTAGTTTAAGGACTCTAAACCTGTCCGTAATCTCGTCCAGCGTAGCTGAACTAATGTTCTCTTCCAGAGATTCAATCCAGAATGCTGCAGCAGCCGTGACCGGCGCGATGCATGCAAGGGGTTGCAATATAAAACCTTGTTGAACAAACATTTTCTTAAGGTAACCCTCTAGTTTTTTATCCATTGGATCTGAAAAAGCACAGCTATCCTCAACCGGGATAGTGGTACGCTTAGCTAAGGTAGAAACTGCTCCCTCCACCTTAGGGACCGTTTGCCATAAGTCCCGTGTGGTGGCGTCTATTGGAAACATTTTTCTAAATATTGGAGGGGGTGAGAACGGCACACCGGGTCTATCCCACTCCTTAGTAATAATTTCAGTAAGTCTCTTAGGTATAGGAAAAACATCAGTACTCGCCGGTACCGCAAAATATTTATCCAACCTACACATTTTCTCTGGTATTGCAACTGTGTTACAATCATTCAGAGCCGCTAAAACCTCCCCTAGTAATACACGGAGGTTCTCCAATTTAAATTTAAAATTTGAAATATCTGAATCCAATCTGTTTGGATCAGAACCGTCACCCACAGAATGAAGCTCTCCGTCCTCATGCTCTGCAAGCTGTGACGCAGTATCAGACATGGCCCTAGTATTATCAGCGCACTCTGTTCTCACCCCAGAGTGATCACGCTTGCCTCTTAGTTCTGGTAATTTAGCCAAAACTTCAGTCATAACAGTAGCCATATCTTGTAATGTTATCTGTAATGGCCGCCCAGATGTACTGGGCGCCACAATATCACGCACCTCCCGAGCGGGAGATGCAGGTACTGACACGTGAGGCGAGTTAGTCGGCATAACTCTCCCCTCGCTGTTAGGTGAAATTTGTTCAATTTGTACAGATTGGCTTTTATTTAAAGTAGCATCAATACAGTTAGTACATAAATTTCTATTGGGCTCCACCTTGGCATTGGAACAAATGACACAGGTATCTTCCTCTGAATCAGACATGTTCAACACACTAGCAAATAAACTTGCAACTTGGCTACAATTTTATTTAATAAAAACGTACTGTGCCTCAAAGAAACACTAAACGATTAATGACAGTTGAAATAATAAACTGAAAAACAGTTATAGCATCAATCCTTGTAAACAACACAACTTTAGCAAAGGTTTCCCATTAGCAAAGCAAAATTAATTAAATCTGAAGCAGAAAAAAAAAAAAAAAAAAAAAATTACAGAGTAACGTTTTTTATCACAGTCAATATATAATTCTCACAGCTCTGCTGAGAGAATCTACCTCCCTCAAAAGAAGTTTTGAAGACCCCTGAGTTCTGTAGAGATGAACCGGATCATGCAGGAAATACAATGAGCAACTGACTGGAAATTTTGATGCGTAGCAAAGAGCGCCAAAAACGGCCCCTCCCCCTCACACACAGCAGTGAGGGAGAAACGAAACTGTCATAATTAGAATAAGCAACTGCCAAGTGGAAAAATAGCCCAAACATTTATTCACTCAGTACCTCACTAAATGTAAACGATTCTACATTCCAGCAAAAACGTTTAACATAATCAATACATATAAAAAAATTCTTATGTACTTTTTACAGAGTAATTCCAGTGAAGTACCATTCCCAGAATACTGAAGTGCAAAGTATACATACATGACATTATATCGGTATGGCAGGATTTTCTCATCAATTCCATTGTCAGAAAATAAAAACTGCTACATACCTCTATGCAGATTCATCTGCCCGCTGTCCCCTGATCTGAAGTTTTTACCTCTCCTCAGATGGCCGAGAACAGCAATATGATCTTAACTACTCCGGCTAAAATCATAGTAAAACTCTGGTAGATTCTTCTTCAAACTCTGCCAGAGAGGCAATAACACACTCCGGTGTCATTGTAAAATAACAAACTTTTGATTGAAGTCATAAAAACTAAGAATAATCACCATAGTCCTCTTACACATCCTATCTAGTCGTTGGGTGCAAGAGAATGACTGGGAGTGACGTAGAGGGGAGGAGCTATATGCAGCTCTGCTGGGTGAATCCTCTTGCATTTCCTGTTGGGGAGGAGTTATATCCCAGAAGTAATGATGACCCGTGGACTGATCACACATAACAGAAGAAAATGTACTTTCAAAAGGTTTGGGATTTGCTCCAACAAGCAATTTCTCTGGTTTTTCCACACTCCTAGACATTAATAAATTTGTGCGCAAATTAACCCTGAAGAGGTTTTTTGCTTTAAATAAACATAGTGATGATTTCTCACTAGGAGATGTGGAAAACCCACAGCAATTCAACAGGAATATTCATGTTAACTTTGAGGATGCATGTACCATTACAACTTTAGTTAACATGTATAGTGATAAGAATCAACAACTCCAATCATCCTCTTTCCCAAAACCTAGAAAAAAACATTCAAGTTTCTATCCTACTAATTATAGGGGACCATTAATCAATGCTTTTCAGAAAGCTGTGCAAAAAGATATGGCATTAGAGGAAAATGTAGGGACAAGTACTGCCTCCTTAAATCTGACGAATAAAGAGCGAAAAGCTGTTAAATCTTTACAAGATAACAATAACATAGTAATTCGCAACTCAGATAAAGGAGGCAGTATTGTCATTATGAATAAAACCACTTATTTTGATGAGGCATGTAGACAACTATCTGATGATAGGACCTATCAGAAACTTCAAAGAGATCCTACCTTACCCTTTAAAAGAGAATTGGAAAAACTTATAAGGGATGGTATATTGTTGGGCATCTTTGAAGAAAGTGACATTGATACATTAGTTCCTGCTAATCCCATACGCCCCATATTTCATCATGTGCCAAAGATTCATAAGGATGCGAGGTGTCCTCCGGGTAGACCGATTGTGGCTGGAATTGGCTCACTATTTGAACCTATAGCTGAATGGATAGATTCTATTTTACAACCCATTGCCACATCACAACTGAGCTACCTACAGGACACCTCGCATCTTATTCTAACTTTGGAGAATACTCAGTGGCACCCCAATTTTTCTTGGGGCATCATTGACATCACCTCACTTTATACTTCCATCCCACAGGGTCAGGGTATTACAGCTGTCAAATATTTTATGCAGAGGGATTCTCTTTATACACAGGAGCAAGTGGATTATATTTGTGAGATCTTAAAGTTCTTGTTGTCTCACAACTATTTTCTTTTTGATAATGAGTTTTACATACAGACATGTGGCACGGCGATGGGGGCAAAATTTGCCCCCTCGTTTGCCAATATTTATGTGGCATGGTGGGAGCAACTTTACCTTTATTCACCAAACAACATCTGGAGCGACAAAATTGAATTGTATACACGCTATATTGATGATTTCCTTTTCATTTTTAAGATTCCTTTAGATGATAATATTTTTAAAGAATTTCTTCGTTTTTGTGACAATAATGAATTGAATTTAAAATTTACAGGGGAATACAATTTGAAAGAAATCAACTATTTGGATTTAAGTATACAAATTGACAATAATTCCATTATTACTAAAACATATATAAAGCCAACAGCAGGCAATACTATCCTGCATTTCAAGTCACAACATCTCATACACTCAATTCCTAAGTCACAGTTCTTTAGAATTAGACGGAACACACGATCCAATGATATTTATGATAAACAATCTATCGAATTGAGGGACAGATTGGTCCAAAGAGGGTACAAATTTAAAAATCTGGAGGATGTGAGAAACAATGTAAGACATCATGATGATACTATGGTGGTTAAAAAACAAGACAAAAAAACAAAATTTGATGATGCTATAGTGTTTTCTACACCCTATAGTCAGCAGTATGATCAGATAATTAATATCATAAAAAAACACTTAGATCTTTTGAAAGCAGATGAAATTTTACAACCATTCATTAAAAATTGCAAATTTGTATCGAGAAAATCTAAAACTTTAGCACAAATGTTGCCTCCAAGTTTGGTGAAATCGGATACAGTGTATTCCCACCATACGGGTACTTGGCTAAATAAAAAAGGAAACTTTAAATGTGGAACAAGAAATTGTTTAGCCTGTCCCAATATATTACAGGATGATCATTTTGTCTGTAAATTTAATAAAAAAGTTTATCCAATTGACTTTTATGCCAATTGTGGCTTTAAATTTGTTGTGTACCTGCTGACCTGCAAAATTTGTTTTTTGCAGTATGTAGGTAAAACAACAAGAGCAGTAAGAACACGATATAATGAGCATGTTAGAGACATTAAAAATTACAGTAAGGATTCTGCAGTAGCAGACCATATCAATAATTTTCATTTCACAAATCTAGCAAATCTCTCATTTCAGGTTATAGATATAGCTAAAATACCCCTACGGGGTGGTAATAGGGATAAGATTTTGGAAAAAAAAGGAACTCTACTGGATCCTTAAACTGTGTACTCGCTCACCATATGGAATGAATCGTGAATGCGATATAAATTATTTTATTGATAACTGATACATATGGTTAGCGTATATTGGATTATTATATACATATATTACTTATTTGTATTACTCTGGATATCTAATTAAATTTAAATGTATATCATGTCTATTTTTTTTTACTTTTTTAGTATCTGTATGTAGTTGAATAATTAATAATATATCTTCATTATCTATATTGTCAACAGGTTTCTATACATTTCTTTTATGCTTTATTATAATGAAGAGTTAATCTAAGTATACTACTTTTTTGTATTATGGCAAACTAACTTCAGTGTCACACCAGGTTGTAGTTGTTTTTATTCTTCTTTTTCCCTTTGGGGGCGTGAAGTGGTTAATTCTGACTGCTTCCTGCCCTATAAAGGGTTGGAGTTTAAACACAGACATTAGTCTATGAGTAAGCACCCCTGGTGGTGCGAAACATGTTAGACCTTTTTGTCCACCTTGCCTGTCTGCATGTATACAAGTTGTGCCTGCCTCATTTTTCCTCTTTGTATCTTTTTGCGGTTTTGATCCGCCGCAATTGGCTACGGCACACCAGTTTGTCAGGTTGAGTCCACTCTGTGTTTTGGACTTCCGGTTTCAACACTGCTTGTTCCGGTTGCGGTTATTTCTCCTTTCACGACCAAGGGATACCTTGAGGTAAAAAAAAAAATCCTACTAACAGGACTAGTCTCGCTAACACCTCCGCACAAGCAAGTTGCTATGCAACTTAACAGGTCTGAAATTGATCTGTGTACACAGGACATTAGCTATCGAGCAGCCACTTCCCTATTATCTTCATGTCCAGCTGCTTGAGGTGAAGGTGCCTAACTGCCTATTAATCACTGTAGATTGAAATGCATAGAATAGGTGCAGACCCAATATTATCTAACAATGCAGAGAACGGATTGCAGAAAAATGCAAGTAAAAAAACGTTTTTGTTCATTAAACTTAGTTTGATGATGATGCAGCCTGTTGTCTGATTATTTTATTAGGTGCTGTTAACAAATGTTTTTGTTCATTAAACTTAGTTTGATGATACAATTTATATTAGGTTTATAATGCTGTTTAGCATTTAAAGTCTTCATTTCAAAGATAGATAGATATATCCCCAAAATACCATCATATACATGTAGAAATATGTATTTATGAATGAATAGAACATATTCTGTTATGTGAAGAACATTGGAAAGTAAAATATTCATATTTTCCTGTTGGGTTAGTGCAAATGTTAGCCTTTTCACCATTGACTTTTATGGAGGAATACGTGACCGCACACGCAATATTCTAAGTACGTCTTTTAAGCCCGAACATTTTACTTTTCAACTCTTTATATGAGCGCTACACGACAAGAGCAAAAAGCTTGCTTCTAGCGCAATTAACGTTTGAGCTAAAGCGTTAATTTGCTCTCCACTCGTAAGATGGCCATTAGTTTTTGTTCTAATTGAGCATTACATTAAAAATTATGAACAGAAAGTAAAAACTAAACAGTTAAAGGGACACTGAACCCAAATGTTTTCTTTCGTGATTCAGATAGAGCATGAAATTGTAAGCAACTTTCTAATTCATTCCTATTATCAAATGTCATTCTCTTGGAATCTTTATTTGAAATGCAATAATGTAAGTTTAGATGCCGGCCCATTTTTGGTGAACAACCTGGGTTGTCCTTGCTGATTGGTGGATAAATTCATCCACCAATAAAAAAGTGCTGTCCAAAGTTCTGAACCAAGAAACAAGCTTAGATGCCTTATTTTTTAAATAAAGATAGCAAGAGAACGAAGAGCAATTGATAATAGGAGTAAATTAGAAAGTTGATTAAAATTGCATGTTCTATACGAATCACAAAAGAAAAAAAAATTGGGTTCAGTGTCTCTCTAACAATTCCAAACTAACAGAAACACAAGTCAGCAAATGTTAGCAATATGAATTTCATATTTGAGATTAAAAGGGGCGACTATGGAGCCATAATTTGGATTTACAGAGTGCTACAATAAACTAAACTACATGTTCCTACTGAACTTGTGTGTTCTGATGCTTATTGAAAATAGCGAGTAAATTCAAGCAGTATTTCCAAAGATTTTTGTATAAATAATATTTTTGGTAAACTTGACAAACCCCCCCCCCCCCCCACCAAAACATTACTTTGAGGCACGCATTACAAAAATTTAGCATCAAAACAACTTGATTTTAGTAGCTAGACAAATCAGGGAGGATTATATATTACTAGTGCTAAAGCCCGTGTACACGGGCCATTTCTGCAGTGCAACGGTCCCGTCCGGCCACGCCCCTGCCACCCTCTCTGCTGTCTGATCCTCACAGCGGTCACTGCTGATCCTTCTTCCGGCCAAGTATGATTGTCTCGCGCTGCAGTCTGTACTGCGCATGACTGCATCGGACAAACATACCTGGCCTTTTATATTATAGGATAAAAGGAATATGGAAAATCCATAAAAATTCAAAAGGAAACTTCACTCAAAAAAAACATACAGAAGCAGGGAATTCCCTGGTTTAAATCTCCTTTAACAGAAAACTAACTTTGTGATTACACCTAAAAAAAAAAAAAAAAAAGAGTAACATGCATTTTTTAGGGTAACAACTTTTGAAGAAGAAAAAAAAAAAAAAAAAAAAAAAAAAGGATAGGTTTACTCACTCAAGTTCTTTGCTTAACACAATATTTATTCTTTCTTTTAAAGGGCGATTTTTTTCCGGAATAGAGAACCATGTTTTCCTACCCATTATCACAGCATTTTGTCTACCTGTGTGGGAGAAACAATGATTATACTGATTAAAACTGCAACAAAATGCTTAGCTCTGATATTATGAGATTAACACTGTCAGACTGACATCTTGTGGCCTTTAAATGTATTGCGCAGTTACTAAATAGGTATACTGAAACACAAAAAGGTTTTGAGTAGGAAATATTCACACCGGTTTTTTGTAAAAGAAAAAAAAAGTTACAAGACTTGACAAAAGTGAAAAAAAAAAAAATTATCTGTTACATTAAACATTTGAAACAAAACTGATTAAACCTTAAAACCATTTAGAAGATTAAAAAGCAGCAACTGAAATCGGACAGTGAGACAGAACTCCAATGTATAAATAAGCAGAAGACATAATTTATGTAAGAACTTTCCTGATAAATTAATTTCTTTCATAGTAACAAGAGTCCATGAGCTAGTGACGTATGGGATAAACATTCCTACCAGGAGGGGGAAAAGTTTCCCAAACCTCAAAATGCCTATACATACACCTTCCACCTCACTTATACCTTAGTTTAATTTATTGCCAAGAAGTGAGGTGTTTAAAAAAAAAGGAGTAAAAAGCATACAAAAAGAGGAACTAAAAAAATAATGTGCTTTATACAAAAAAATCATAACCACGAAAAATAGGATGTGTCTCATGGACTCTTGCCACTATGAAAGAAATTAATTTATCAGGTAAGTTCTTACATAAATTAGGTTTTCTTTCATGTAAGAGGCAAGAGTCCATGAGCTAGTGACGTATGGGATATAATACCCAAGATGTGGAAGTACTCGAGTCACTAGAGAGGGAGGGATAAAATAAAAACAGCTATTTCCACAGAAAAATAATTAAGTTTTCTTAAAAATGTAAAAAACAAAACAAAAGGCATTAGAATCAAACTGAGATAACTGCCTGAAGAACATTTCTACCAAAGGCTGCTTCCGAAGAAGCAAACACGTAAAAATGGTAACATTTAGAAAAAGTATGCAAAGAAGACCAAAATTGCTGCTTTGCAAATTTGATCAACTGAAGCTTCATTCTTGAGAGCCCAAGAAGTGGCAACTGATCTTGTAGAATGAGCTGTAATTCTCTGAGGCGGAGACTGCCCCGCCTCCAAATGAGCTTTGTGAATCAAAAAGTCTCAACCAAAAAGCCAGAGAAATAACAGAGGCTTTCTGACCTTTCCTAGAGCCAGACAAAAATAACAAATAGACTAGAAGTCTTTCTGAAATCTTAAGTAGACAACATATTTCAAAGCTCTTACCACATCCAAAGAATGTAAAGACCCTTCAAGAGTATTCATAGGATTAGGACACAAAGAAGGAACAATTTCCTTATTGATGTTGTTTGAATTCACAACTTTAGGCAACAATTTAAATGAAATCCGCAAAACAGCTTTATCTTGATGGAAAATCAGAGAGAGACTCACAAGAGAGCGCAGACAATTCAGAAACTCTTCAAGCAGAATAGATAGCCAAAAGAAAACACTTTCCAAGAAAGTAATTTAATGTCCAGAGAATACATAGGCTTAAAAGGAGGAGCCTGTAAAATCTTCAAAACCAAAATTGAGACTCCAAGGAGGAGAAATAGATTTGAAAACAGGTTTAATATGAATCAAAGCCTGAACAAAACATTTCATAGAAAGATTGCTAAACTTCTAGATATTTACTAAGACAGAAAGGGAAGAAATTTGTCCTTTCAAAGTATTTACAGACAAAACCTTTATCCAAACCATCCTGAAGAAACTGTAAAATACTAGGAATTCTAAAAGAATGCCAAGAATAATCATGAGTTGAACATCATGAAAACACATTATGCTTACCTGATAATTTTCTTTTCTCCTGACGGGAAGAGTCCACAGCTGCATTCATTACCTTTGGGAAATACAGAACCTGGCCACCAGGAGGAGGCAAAGACACCCCAGCCAAAGGCTTAAATACCTCCCCAACTTCCCTAATCCCGCAGTCATTCTGCCAAGGGAACAAGAAACAGTAGGAAAGATATCAGGGTGAAAAAAGGTGCCAGAAGAACAAAAAATTACTGCCGCCTCATAGACAAAACGCGGGCGGGAGCTGTGGACTCTTCCCGTCAGAAGAAAATAAAATTATCAGGTAAGCATCATTTAAGAAGAAAAACAAACGGGTCCACATCTGCATTCATTACTTTTGGGAAAACAATACCCAAGCTAGAGGACACTGAATGCGAACAAAAGGGTGGGTACAAAAAAGCGGCCCCTTCGAAAGGCACCCCCAGCCTGATTACCCGACACCCTATAAAAATAATAAACACAGTTAAAAACCCGAAGCCCAGGTAACTGCACATCAGTTACACAACCAGCAAAGCCGAGCTAGAGACCACTCAGCCCCAGAGTCTGCCGAGCACAAAACAGCCTCCGATGAGACAGCCCCACGGCTCTCGACTCCCATGAAGAGTACCCGGCCTAAAAGACAAGGACCACTACCTGCCCCCGAGAGGGAGAACAGGTCCCCAGAAGAATCCATTCCACATGGGCTCAAACAAACATAGAACAACCCAAGGTTGTCACAATAGCAGCGCCCAGGGAGACAAACTCCCTAGAAAAACAAGGACATGAAAAAGGTCCATACTCAGGGAAACATCCAAAGAGGACCTGAGGGCCACCCTCATATCCCTGACACAGCACCATACGGTGCTCCAGAAAACCATGAGTTCCCTGTTGCATCAAGTCAAATCCTGCAGGCTAGTCAAGCACAGACAGAGACAGGACAACTATCTCAGCAGCTAGCAAAGAGTTCTCCAAGAGAACACCAAGCCACCTGAACAGGAACTCACAATGACCAGCTTCCAGGTAGGAAAGCTGCCCCAGCCATGTTGGAACCCAAACCACAGAAGAGGCGTTGAAAAACTCAACAGCCCCCAGAATACCGGGCTCCAAGGAGCAACGAGAAGCAAAACCCCTGATGGCTACTAAAAACGGCATGCTACCATGAGTCAGGACAGACTTCGTGCTCGGGTATGAGACCCCATACACTGCTGTCTTTCATAAACAGGAACACTATTAACAGGAGTCTTACCAGGGTTCAAACCCCAGCCTTCTGCTGCAGGAACAGTGGAACCAGTCACTACTCCACATCTCCCTTTCCAGGATTCTGAAAACACAAGAAGGGAAAAACCACTACAAGGCAAGAAAAACAAGGACCCACAGGTAATCACAGATACTGAGGTAACTCCAAATCAGGAGAACACAAGAACCCACCCCCCACTCTAGGAGAGAAGGGAACTAAAGCAACGGAAACCCCCCTACCATAGAAGCAAGACCCCTCGGCCATATCGCCAACCCAGTTGAAAAGACACCTGGAGTCTACAGGAACATCAAATGTGCCAGAAGACCAGTAGGGACCCGTCAGAGAGACTTAGAACCATCCACATCCGATCCAGGGAGAGACATGGTCCTAGGCCAGAGTCCTCGAAAAACGGAATCGATCGAAGATCTAACTTCCTGAGGAACACTAAGCTGCCTCCTATGATTAGGAGTGCACCATCTAAAGTCCGTAGACTTGGCGACCTAGCAAAAGCCTCAAACCCAAGAGTCTGAAAGAACTCCTGATCAGTTTAAGAATTTGGCACCCAGTGCTCCTGGATCGCAAGAAAAAAAATCTTGTAGACAAGCTTAACCACGTGATACACACGCTGGCAAGGTAACAACCAGTACCCAAATGTGGATGTGAACCCTAGTCCTACTTGCCATCCCAGTGAGCTAGACATAAACCACCCTCTACGAAGCCCCAACAAAGCATTGAGGATAAATGGTCATCTACCTGACCCCAGAAGGGCGACCGTCTAACCAGCCTCGGCTCTTCACTGTTAAGCCCCAAGGCTAGATTTGCAACGAGGTCGCAGAAACCACCCGAGCATCGAAGACCATGGTCAGATCAAGGGTAGATACTATATGGAAGAGACAACAGCCTCCAGAGATCCTTGCAGGATCGATTCCAAAAAACAGGGTAGAAGCTGGAAGCCTCACAGCTCCCCACAGAAGACAGGGAAACCCCTGCACTCCACCTCTTAGAGTAACGCAACTCTGAGCAAAGGAAGAAGGACATGCCCACGCTTCCAGACAAGATGACCCACCCAAGGCGGGAAAGGAGACTCCGCCAGCGCAAAATAATGTGATAGGCTACACAAACTGTTCACCACTCTGAACACTAGACCACAGAGGTCATTCACATCTCCCAGCTCCAAAGGAATGGAAACTACAGTTCTGAGTCCCCAGGGACCTGTAAGAACCAGGACGACGTCTGAAAGACAGATCCGTATCCCAGGCAAGTAGCCAGAAAAAGCTAACTTTAGATCAGCACTCACAACCCTCCATTCAGAAGTGTTGTAAGTACACACTAGGCCTCATACTTCGAAATAGGATCCAAGCCCTGAGTCCATATCAATAGGCCAAGTGAGATTCAGAATCCAACAGGATTAAATCAGCACCACAAGGGTGACATGAACCCAAGTAACAGCAGAAAAGCGTCCGATCAATACCTGCCTGGTATAAGGACACTCCAGAAATGTTCAAGGATTTGACCCGAAGGTTCGATAAATGAACTAGAAAACATAATTCGGTTATTCAAAAAGTGCGCAACTTCTGTGGAAGTGCCCACGCGACCACAAAATCGCAAGTATCGGTTCAAGAGAAGAATGTTTCCAAAACGGAAATCTATCAGACATGAGCTTAATACAACAAATCAAACACATCCATCCTGATCAAAATAAAAGGAAGGTAGCACCCGCGGGTGAACGCCCAAGGTGAATGAGAACGCCAAAAGAACCAGCCGATCAGAGGCCCCATTCACCCAAGCTCAGAACTGGAACTGAAACATAGAGAAAATAAAACTGAGACGTTAAGGAGATTAGCTTAATTCCCAAACGTCATATCCAGTTTGCCATCCAGCATCCAAGGCCTTGGATCCCTCGGCCCACTAGGACTGGGATCCTCTAACATCGCCAAAACATGTCTTAAAAGAAGACAAAGACGTGCCTATAACAGAAGGCAAAATCATCCCTCGTCGGATCAACAAAAGACCCTGGCCCAGAGGAAGGGGCCCCTGAAGCCTCAGAGGCAAACGCTTCCCCAGGAGGCCGAACTGAATCAGGCGATCCCACGCCCGACGGGCCCTGGTTAACAGAACACAGACAGTATCTTAGAAATATTTCACTTGAGAGATATAAATGAGTCAGCGCCATAGAAATGGCCATGCGGAACTGTGTCGTAACCCATGGAGGAAACAAGCCACCCTCCGGAGAAGGAGTAAAGGCCATAGGGACACCGGCTTCCGTAGATGAGAAAGGGTCTGGGGCACACGCCTCACGGGACATGGAAACCTCGGAGGCGGATGGCTCAACGCACTCTAAGCTCCCTGAGTTGGGAGAAGAGAGAGTACTCTAGAAGGGCAATCGGAACATAACTGATGGGCATTAATTACCCGGGCCATTTCATATTAATCCCAAGACGCATTTTCCGTATCCGAGACATCCGTATCAGAATCCTCCAAATTCTTGGGATTACAAAAATGACAAACACTAACTGGCACCCCCCTTTTTACACCCCCAATGGCTGAGGCACTCACCACCTCCTGTGAACCAGACAACCCACAAGCTAGGCTCTGTCGCCACACAGTCAGCATAAGAAAGTGAGAAACAACGTAACCGTACCCACCACGAGGTACATCATGCCAGTCACAAAAAGGGGGTGCAATCTCAAGAGATTGCGTCATTAAGATGTTATGTTCCGAAAAGTCATGAGCCTAAGTATTGCTACACATTAGCAGATAGAACTATATAACAAACATGACTAAAGACCCCCCTGTTCAATAACCCCCCTCAGGAGATATTAACCCATGATTCCTTATTTAGATAAAAGGAGTCCCACTGGCACCCTACCATGTTTCGTTAACATTACATTCACATATCGAAATAAAATGAAATGATCTTACCGGAATCTACACCGTGGAACAGGAACACGGCCCTTCAAGTGTGACAGATAGTAGCCTCGCTTCTGACATGGACTTGAGTGAAGAAAGGTAGGCAGCGAAACTCGTCAACGCTAATTACCAAGGAGCTGTTAATATGATTCGGGATGGGTTCACAGGAAAACTCATCCTGCACCTCCGGACTAACTTTCATCCATGCTCTCACTGACAGAATTATATAAACCTCCAATCCCATTTCGAAGAGTTCTGCCTCAAACTTCTGACACTTCTCTGCCAACCTCCTGGGACGAAAGGCAAAGAATGACTGGGGGATGAGGGAAGTGGGGGAGGTATTTAAGCCTTTGGCTGGGGTGTCTTTGCCTCCTCCTGGTGGCCAGGTTCTGCATTTCCAAAAAATAATGAATGCAGCTGTGGACTCTTCACGTTTAAGAAGAAAATATAGGTTTTCCAAACCAGAAAATAAAGTCTCCTTGAAACAGACTTATGAGCCTGTATCATAGTGCTAATAACTAGGTCAGAGAAACCTCTATGACTAAGCACATAAAGGGACACTGAACCCAATTTTATTCTTCTGCGATTCAGATAGTTGCTTAAACTTGCATGCTCTATCTAACTTATCAATTTTTCTTGGACAGCACTTGTTTATTGGTGGATGAATTTATCCACAAATCAGCAAGAACAACCCAGGTTGTTCACCAAAATGGGTCGGCATTTAAACTTACATTCTTGATTTTCAAATAAAGAGACCAAGAGAATGAAGAACGTTTGCCAATATGAGTAAATTATAAAGTTGCTTAAAATTTCATGCTTTATCTGAATAACAAAATAAAAAATTTGGTTCAGTGTCCCTTTAAGCGTTCAATTTCCATGCCTTCAAATCTACAGATTTGAGATCCTGATGGAAAAACGGCCCTGAAAGAGAAGGTCTGGCCTTAAAGGAAGTGGCCAAGGCTGGCAACTGGACATCCTGACAAGGTCCGCATACCAAAACCTGAGAGGCCAAGCTGGTGCTATCAGAAAGACATAAGATCGTTCCATTATGATCTTGGAGATTACCCTAGGAAAAAGCAAAAACCAGAGGCAGAAAAATGTAAGCAGGTTGGTAAAAACCAAGGAACTGCTAGAGAGTATCCACCATCTCCGCCCGAGGATTCTTGGACCTGGAAAGGTATATGGAAAGCTTCTTGTTAAGATGAGAGACCATCAGATCTATTTCTGGAAGACCCCACATCTGTACAAAATGAAAAAACAACAACAAACATCTGAATGGAGAGCACTCCCCCGGATATAAAGTCTGACGGCTGAGATAATCCTCTTCCCAATTGTCTACACCTGGGATATGAATCGCAGAAATTATACAAGAGTTGGATTCCGTCTAAGAAAATATCTGAGATACTTTCTCCATAACTGAAGGACTGAGTCCTTCCTTGATGATTGACATATGCCACTGTTGTGATATCGGCGGTTTAAAAACAAATGTAAAAGTTGTCTCAATAGAAGCCACGCCTGAAGAGCCCTGAAAATAACCTGGAGTTCTAAAATATTGATTGGTAACCTCGCCTCCTGAGGTTTCCAAACCCCTAGTACTGTCAGAGACTCTCAGACAGCTCCCCCACCAGAAAAACTTGCATCTGTTGAGAATACAGTGCAGGTAGGACAAAGAAATGAGGCCCCCTGAACAATAAGGTGATAGTCCAACCACCAAATCAGAGAGAAAAGAGTGTTGGGATTTAAGTATATCAGTTGTGATATCTGAAAATAATCATTGCACCTATGGTGCAACATGCAAAGCTATAGAGGCCTCAAACGAAAAAGAGCAAAGAGGATCACACCTGCAGTCATGAGACGCAGCAGTCATGAGACCTAAAACTTCCATGCACATAATCACTGAAGGAAATAGAGACTGAAGGTTTAGACAAACTAAAATTAACTTAATTCATCCCTAAAACCCTAAATCTTATCTGGAAACCTAAAAAGGTTACCCTTGTCTAAGGAATCAAGAAACTCTATTGTAAATTGATCCTCCAACCATGTCTTGAAGAAACCACACTTGTTGTTTCAAGTGAGATTCGGCTAAATGAAAAAATTAAAGCTAGTACCAAAATATCATCCAAATAAGGAAATACTGCAATACCATGCTCTCTGATTACAGATAGAAGGGCACCAAGAATCTTTGAAGATAATCTGAGCTGTCGCTAGCGCAAAAGGACGAGCAACAAATTGGTAATGCTTATCTAGAAAAGAGAATCTCAGAAAACAATAGTGGTCTGAATGAATTGGAATGTGAAAATAGGTGTCCTGTAAGTCTATTGTGGACACAAAGTGACCTTGCTGAACAGAAAGGCAGAATAGCCCCTATAGTCACCATCATTACAAAACGATTAAAAAAAATTCAGATCCAGAATTGGTCTGAACAAATTCTCTCTTTGGGACAATGAAAAGATTAGAATAGAAACCCAAACTCAGTTCCTGCAGAGGAACTGGAACCATCACCCCTGAAAACTCTAAATCTGAAACATATTTCTGAAAAACCTGAGCTTTCACAGGGTTTGTTGTAACATGGGAAAGAATCTTCCCATGGAAGGTTTTTATTCTAAAACCTATTCGATAACCCAGAGAAAAAAAAATATTCTGAATCCACTGATTTTGAACAGAAACTGTCCAGATGTGTTGGAAAAAAAAAACAAAAAAAAAAAAAAAACACAACACACCAGTTGAACTGGCTGAAATTAGTTTAATTATAAGGCTTGGATTTATTCAAATTTGGAGAAAATCTCAAATTAGAGCCAGAGGCCTTAGGGGAATAAAAAATCAATTGGGAGCTTAAAAATTACCCTTAGATTTCATATCTTAGGGGCAGAAAAGACTCCCTTTCCCCCAGTAAGAGGAGATGATAAACTACAATAGAAAACCTAAAAATGTACTATGCTAAAATAAGATAGTAATCTAAATTTAAACACCATATCAGAGATTTAAGGGGACACTGAACCCAAATTTTTTCCTTTTGTGATTCAGATAGTGCATGCAATTTTAAGCAAGTTTCTAATTGACTCCTATGATCAAATTGTCTTCATTCTCTTGGTATCTTTATTTGAAATGCAAGAATGTAAGTTTAGATGCCGGCCCATTTTTGGTGAACAAACTGGGTTATTCTTGCTGATTGGTGGATAAATTCACCCACCAATAAACAAGTGCTTTCCATGGTTCTGAACAAAAAAAAAAAATAGCTTAGATGCCTTCTTTTTCAAATAAAGAAAGCAAGAGAAGAAAAATAGATGTAAATTAGAAAGTTGCTTAAAATTGCATGCTCTATCTTTAACGACCGAGGACGTGCAGGGTACGTCCTCAAAAAAAAGAGTCAGTTAACGACCAAGGACGTACCCTGCACGTCCTCAGTCTGGAAAGCAGCTGGAAGCGATCCTGCTTGCTTCCAGCTGCTTTCCGGTTATTGCAGTGATGCCTCGATATTGAGGCATCCTGCAATAACCTTTTTAAACCATCTGGTGCAGAGAGAGCCACTCTGTGGCCCTCTCTGCACCGGACATCGGTGGCTTTCTTCGTTGGTGGGCGGGAGCTGGTGTGGGAGGCAGCCATCAATGGCCCTGGTGATGTGGAGGGGGCAGGGATGGCCCGGGGATGCACACTGACGCGCGTGTGTGCACAGGGAGGGGGTGGGAACCGCTATACTACAGAAAAATGTTTAATAAAAGTGGGACAAAAAGAGGGAATAAACGTTAAAAAATAAATAAAAAAATCAGTCAAGGGGTGGGGGTTGGTCTGCCAGTACCCAAGATGGCCCCCAATAAGGCAGAGGGGGAGGGTTAGAGAGCTGTTTTGGGGGGATCCTACACAGCAGCATATGTAAATATGCTAAAAAAATAAAAAAACCTTTTTATTTTAGTACTGGCAGACTTTCTGCCATTACTTAAGATGGCGGGGACAATGGAGCTGTTTGGGAGGGATCAGGGGGTGGGATGTGTCAGGTGGGAGACTGATCTCTACACTTAAGCTGGGCATAATACACGTGTGGTGCGCAGTGGCATTTAGCAGCCTACTAATTACCAAAAAGCAAAGCCAAAGCCATATATGTCTGCTATTTATGAACAAAGGGGATCCCAGAGAAGCATTTACAACCATTTATGCTATAATTGCATAAGTTGTTTGTAAATAATTTCAGTGAGAAACCTAAAGTTTGTGAAAAAGTGAAAAAACATTTTTATTTCATCGCATTTGGCGGTGAAATGGTGGCATGAAATATACCAAAATGGGCCTAGATCAATACTTTGGGATGTCTTCCAAAAAAAAAAAAATATATACATGTCAATGGATATTCAGGGATTCCTGAAAGAGATTAGTGTTCCAATGTAACTAGCGCCAATTTTGAAAAAAAGTGGTTTGGAAATAGCAAAGTGCTACTTGTATTTATGGACCTATAACTTGCAAAAAAAAGCAAAGAACATGTAAACATTGAGTATTTCTAAACTAATGACAAAATTTAGAAACTATTTAGCATTTTTTTTTTGGTGGTTGTAGATGTGCAACAGATTTTGGGGGTCAAAGTTAGAAAAAACAGAATTTATGCTTACCTGATAAATTACTTTCTCCAACGGTGTGTCCGGTCCACGGCGTCATCCTTACTTGTGGGATATTCTCTTCCCCAACAGGAAATGGCAAAGAGCCCAGCAAAGCTGGTCACATGATCCCTCCTAGGCTCCGCCTTCCCCAGTCATTCGACCGACGTAAAGGAGGAATATGCATAGGAGAAATCATATGATACCGTGGTGACTGTAGTTAGAGAAAATAATTCATCAGACCTGATTAAAAACCAGGGCGGGCCGTGGACCGGACACACCGTTGGAGAAAGTAATTTATCAGGTAAGCATAAATTCTGTTTTCTCCAACATAGGTGTGTCCGGTCCACGGCGTCATCCTTACTTGTGGGAACCAATACCAAAGCTTTAGGACACGGATGATGGGAGGGAGCAAATCAGGTCACCTAGATGGAAGGCACCACGGCTTGCAAAACCTTTCTCCCAAAAATAGCCTCCGAAGAAGCAAAAGTATCAAATTTGTAAAATTTGGTAAAAGTGTGCAGTGAAGACCAAGTCGCTGCCTTACATATCTGATCAACAGAAGCCTCGTTCTTGAAGGCCCATGTGGAAGCCACAGCCCTAGTGGAGTGAGCTGTGATTCTTTCAGGAGGCTGCCGTCCGGCAGTCTCATAAGCCAATCGGATGATGCTTTTAAGCCAAAAAGAGAGAGAGGTAGAAGTTGCTTTTTGACCTCTCCTTTTACCAGAATAAACAACAAACAAGGAAGATGTTTGTCTGAAATCCTTCGTAGCCTCTAAATTTTAGAGCACGAACTACATCCAAATTGTGCAACAAACGTTCCTTCTTTGAAACTGGATTCGGACACAAAGAAGGCACAACTATCTCCTGGTTAATATTTTTGTTAGAAACAACTTTCGGAAGAAAACCAGGTTTAGTACGCAAAACCACCTTATCTGCATGGAACACCAGATAAGGAGGAGAACACTGCAGAGCAGATAACTCTGAAACTCTTCTGGCAGAAGAAATTGCAACCAAAAACAAAACTTTCCAAGATAATAACTTAATATCTACGGAATGTAAGGGTTCAAACGGAACCCCTTGAAGAACTGAAAGAACTAAATTGAGACTCCAAGGAGGAGTCAAAGGTTTGTAAACAGGCTTGATTCTAACCAGAGCCTGAACAAAAGCTTGAACATCTGGCACAGCCGCCAGCTTTTTGTGAAGTAAAACAGATAAAGCAGAAATCTGTCCCTTCAAAGAACTTGCAGATAATCCTTTCTCCAAACCCTCTTGTAGAAAGGATAGAATCTTAGGAATCTTAATCTTGTTCCATGGGAATCCTTTAGATTCGCACCAACAGATATATTTTTTTCCATATTTTATGGTAAATTTTTCTAGTTACAGGCTTTCTAGCCTGAATAAGAGTATCAATGACAGAATCTGAGAACCCACGCTTTGATAAAATCAAGCGTTCAATCTCCAAGCAGTCAGTTGGAGTGAGGCCAGATTCGGATGTTCGAACGGACCTTGAACAAGAAGGTCCTGTCTCAAAGGTAGCTTCCATGGTGGAGCCGATGACATATTCACCAGGTCTGCATACCAAGTTCTGCGTGGCCACGCAGGAGCTATCAAGATCACCGAAACCCTCTCCTGATTGATCCTGGCTACCAGCCTGGGAATGAGAGGAAACGGTGGGAATACATAAGCTAGGTTGAAGGTCCAGGGCGCTACTAGTGCATCCACTAGAGTCGCCTTGGGATCCCTGGATCTGGACCCGTAGCAAGGAACCTTGAAGTTCTGACGAGACGCCATCAGATCCATGTCTGGAATGCCCCATAATTGAGTTATTTGGGCAAAGATTTCCGGATGGAGTTCCCACTCCCCCGGATGATATGTCTGACGACTCAGAAAATCCGCTTCCCAATTTTCCACTCCTGGGATGTGGATTGCAGACAAGTGGCAGGAGTGAATCTCCGCCCATCGAATTATTTTGGTCACTTCTTCCATCGCCAGGGAACTCCTTGTTCCCCCCTGATGGTTGATATATGCAACCGTCGTCATGTTGTCTGATTGAAACCTTATGAATTTGGCCTTTGCTAGTTGAGGCCAAGCCTTGAGAGCATTGAATATCGCTCTTAGTTCCAGAATGTTTATCGGGAGAAGAGATTCTTCCCGAGACCATAGACCCTGAGCTTTCAGGGGTTCCCAGACCGCGCCCCAGCCCACCAGACTGGCGTCGGTCGTGACAATGACCCACTCTGGTCTGCGGAAGCTCATCCCTTGTGACAGGTTGTCCAGGGTCAGCCACCAACGGAGTGAATCTCTGGTCCTCTGATCTACTTGGATCGTCGGAGACAAGTCTGTATAATCCCCATTCCACTGTCTGAGCATGCACAGTTGTAATGGTCTTAGATGAATTCGCGCAAAAGGAACTATGTCCATTGCCGCAACCATCAAACCTATTACTTCCATGCACTGCGCAATGGAAGGAAGAAGAACAGAATGAAGTACTTGACAAGAGCTTAGAAGTTTTGATTTTCTGGCCACTGTCAGAAAAATCTTCATTTCTAAGGAGTCTAATATTGTTCCCAAGAAGGGAACTCTTGTTGACGGGGATAGAGAACTTTTTTCTACGTTCACTTTCCACCCGTGAGATCTGAGAAAGGCTAGGACAATGTCCGTATGAGCCTTTGCCTGTGGCAGAGACGACGCTTGAATCAGTATGTCGTCCAAGTAAGGTACTACTGCAATGCCCCTTGGTCTTAGCACCGCTAGAAGGGACCCTAGTACCTTTGTGAAAATCCTTGGAGCAGTGGCTAATCCGAATGGAAGTGCCACGAACTGGTAATGTTTGTCCAGAAAGGCGAACCTTAGGAACCGATGATGTTCCTTGTGGATAGGAATATGTAGATACGCATCCTTTAAATCCACCGTGGTCATGAATTGACCTTCCTGGATGGTAGGAAGAATTGTCCGAATGGTTTCCATTTTGAACGATGGAACCCTGAGAAATTTGTTTAGGATCTTGAGATCTAAGATTGGTCTGAATGTTCCCTCTTTTTTGGGAACTATGAACAGATTGGAGTAGAATCCCATCCCTTGTTCTCCTAACGGAACAGGATGAATCACTCCCATTTGTAACAGGTCTTCTACACAATGTAAGAATGCCTGTCTTTTTATGTGGTCTGAAGACAATTGAGACCTGTGGAACCTTCCCCTTGGGGGTAGCTCCTTGAATTCCAGAAGATAACCTTGGGATACTATTTCTAGTGCCCAAGGATCCAGAACATCTCTTGCCCAAGCCTGAGCGAAGAGAGAAAGTCTGCCCCCCACCAGATCCGGTCCCGGATCGGGGGCCAACATCTCATGCTGTCTTGGTAGCAGTGGCAGGTTTCTTGGCCTGCTTACCTTTGTTCCAGCCTTGCATTGGCCTCCAGGCTGGCTTGGTTTGAGAAGTATTACCCTCTTGCTTAGAGGATGTAGAATTTGAGGCTGGTCCGTTTCTACGAAAGGGACGAAAATTTGGTTTATTTTTAGCCTTAAAAGACCTATCCTGAGGAAGGGCGTGGCCCTTTCCCCCAGTGATATCTGAAATAATCTCTTTCAAATCAGGGCCAAACAGCGTTTTCCCCTTGAAAGGTATGTTAAGCAATTTGTTCTTGGAGGACGCATCCGCTGACCAAGACTTTAGCCAAAGCGCTCTGCGCGCCACAATAGCAAAACCTGAATTTTTCGCCGCTAATCTAGCTAATTGCAAAGTGGCGTCCAAAGTAAAAGAGTTAGCCAATTTAAGAGCTTGAACTCTGTCCATAACCTCCTCATAAGAAGATTCTTTATTGAGCGACTTTTCTAGTTCATCGAACCAGAAACACGCTGCTGTAGTGACAGGAACAATGCATGAAATTGGTTGTAGAAGGTAACCTTGCTGAACAAACATCTTTTTAAGCAAACCCTCTAATTTTTTATCCATAGGATCTTTGAAAGCACAACTATCTTCTATAGGGATAGTAGTGCGTTTGTTTAGAGTAGAAACCGCCCCCTCGACCTTGGGGACTGTCTGCGATAAGTCCTTTCTGGGGTCGACCATAGGAAACAATTTCTTAAATATAGGGGGAGGGACAAAAGGTATGCCGGGCCTTTCCCATTCTTTATTTACAATGTCCGCCACCCGTTTGGGTATAGGAAAAGCTTCGGGGGGCACCGGGACCTCTAGGAACTTGTCCATCTTACATAATTTCTCTGGAATGACCAAATTGTCACAATCATCCAGAGTAGATAACACCTCCTTAAGCAGAGCGCGGAGATGTTCCAATTTAAATTTGAATGTAATAACATCAGGTTCAGCTTGATGAGAAATTTTTCCTGAATCTGAAATTTCTCCCTCAGACAAAACCTCCCTGGCCCCTTCAGACTGGTGTAAGGGCATGTCAGAACCATTATCATCAGCGTCCTCATGCTCTTCAGTATCTAAAACAGAGCAGTCGCGCTTACGCTGATAAGTGGGCATTTTGGCTAAAATGTTTTTAATAGAATTATCCATTATAGCCGTTAATTGTTGCATAGTAAGAAGTATTGGCGCACTAGATGTACTAGGGGCCTCCTGTGTGGGCAAGACTGGCGTAGACACAGGAGGGGATGATGCAGTACCATGCTTACTCCCCTCACTTGAGGAATCATCTTGGGCATCATTTTCCCTAAATTGTTTGTCACATACATCACATCTATTTAAATGAGAAGGAACCTTGGCTTCCCCACATACAGAACATAGTCTGATAGTTCAGACATGTTAAGCAGGCATAAACTTGATAACAAAGCACAAAAAACGTTTTAAAATAAAACCGTTACTGTCACTTTAAATTTTAAACTGAACACACTTTATTACTGAATATGAAAAAAAGTATGAAGGAATTGTTCAAAATTCACCAAAATTTCACCACAGTGTCTTAAAGCCTTAAATGTATTGCACACCAAATTTGAAAGCTTTAACTCTTAAAATAACGGAACCGGAGCCGTTTTTACATTTAACCCCTATACAGTCCCTGGTATCTGCTTTGCTGAGACCCAACCAAGCCCAGAGGGGAATACGATACCAAATGACGCCTTCAGTAAACTTTTTCTGTGTATCTGAGCTCCTCACACATGCATCTGCATGCCTTGCTTCCCAAAAACAACTGCGCATTAGTGGCGCGAAAATGAGGCTCTGCCTATGATTAGAAAAGGCCCCCAGTGAAAAAGGTGTCCAATACAGTGCCTGCCGTTTTTTTAACATAATTCCCAAGATTAAAATAACTCCTCAAAGCTATAATCTATTAAAAATGCTTATAAAGTAATCGTTTTAGCCCAGAAAAATGTCTACCAGTCTTTAAAGCCCTTGTGAAGCCCTTTGTTCTTATAAAGAAAATGGCTTACCGGATCCCATAGGGAAAATTACAGCTTCCAGCATTACCAAGTCTTGTTAGAAATGTGTCATACTTCAAGCAGCAAAGTCTGCACACTGTTTCCCCCAACTGAAGTTAATTCATCTCAACAGTCCTGTGTGAAAACAGCCATCGATTTTAGTAACGGTTGCTAAAATCATTTTCCTCTTACAAACAGAAATCTTCATCTCTTTTCTGTTTCAGAGTAAATAGTACATACCAGCACTATTTTAAAATAACAAACTCTTGATAGAAGAATAAAAACTACATTTAAACACCAAAAAACTCTGAGCCATCTCCGTGGAGATGTTGCCTGTGCAACGGCAAAGAGAATGACTGGGGAAGGCGGAGCCTAGGAGGGATCATGTGACCAGCTTTGCTGGGCTCTTTGCCATTTCCTGTTGGGGAAGAGAATATCCCACAAGTAAGGATGACGCCGTGGACCGGACACACCTATGTTGGAGAAAGTGTGTTTTTTTCCATTCTTTCCTCATATTTTATAAAAAAAACTTTTTTTATATATAAATATAAACAGGAATTACCCCTTAGGAATAGAGGCAGTACCCTCTAAAGTAACAGAATCCTCCATCGCTAGAGCAATAACCGGAGAACTATAAAAATAAAACAAACTTATTTTATTTTAAAAAGCGGCACCTTATACCACAATGGCTGGGGCAACCACCACCTCCTATGACCTAGACAGTACAGAGATTTATGGCACCTCTCTGATAAACACCCGGTCAGGAAAGAGGTAATGAATCACATGGTGCACAATGCAGGACCGTCCTTGCTAAGAGAGAAAGTGCTCCAAGCTTGTAAGCTGCACAACTCTCAAAGTGAAACCTGTATATTCCATAACAGCCTATAAGCCCAAAACATCTCACACATAAAAGCAGCATAAAATCAAACATAAGATTATGCCTCACTGTTCAATAATTCCCCTTTAGGAGATATTAACCCTTGATTCTAAACAGATAAAAGGAGTCCCACTGTGACCCTGTCTTCTTGGGTTAACATACATATATAAAAAATGAAAAGATCTTACCAGAATCTATGCAGTGCAACAGTAGCACGGCCCTTTAAGTGTGACAGATGATAGCGTTGCTTCTGACATTGACTTGAGAGAAAGCAGGCAGCGAAACTAGTCAACACCGATTGCTTATGAAGCTGTTAATATGAGTCGGGATGGTTTCGCAGAAAGACTCACGCTGCATCTCTGGACCCTAACATTCCTCAATGCTCTCGCTGAAAGGCTGACAGGACTACTTAAAACTCCAGTCCCATCTCGAAGAGTACTACCCTCCATAGGAGACTACTCCAAAATCTTCTAACACTTCTCTGCCAACCTCCTGTGACGAAAGGCAAAGAATGACTGGGGTTATGAGGAAGTGGGAGAGGTATTTAAGCCTTTGGCTGGGGTGTCTTTGCCTCCGCCTGGTGGCCAGGTTCAGTATTTCCCACAAGTAAGGAATGCAGCTGTGGACTCTTCCCATATTAAAAAGGAAAATGCTTATGCTAAAATACAAAAAAAAACAAAAAACGATCATAGCCCTCTAAACAAATGAGAGCAGAGAGCAAAAGAGGGAGAGACTTAATATAACAAATTTTTGGCGCCAATAATGACACAAACAAAGATGACGCAAATGCAGAGAAAAAAAAAAAGTTTGGCGCCAAAGTTAACATGAAATGACACGACTTGCGTAATAACAAACGCAACCTCTGCGCCAAAAATATTCGCGCCAAGAACGAAGCAATAAAATAGAAGTATTTTGCACCATCGCGAGCCTAATTTGCCCGCAAAAATTTGAAAAAACAAGTCAAAAGTTACAACAAGATGGAACCCCAGGTAAGAAAAAAAAAAAAGACTAAATTTCTCCCAAAAACATAATTTCCTAGCTGAAACTGTTAGACTGCAAAAGGAAATAAAGATAGACCTGACTCATGGAAAATATATGCAATATATATTAAAACTTTAAAATATAAAGTGCCAAACATAGCTGAGTGTGTCTTAAAAAATAATATATACTTACCGGAAGACCCCCTTCCACATATAGCAGACAGCCAAACCAGTACTGAAACATATCAGCAGAGGTAATGGTAGAAGAGTATATTGTCGATCTGTAAAGGGAGGCAGCAGATGAATCTCCACAACAAATTTACAGAGAGCCTTAGAATAGATTTCCCATAGGTGAAAACATGGCATTAAGCAATACTCCCTTCACATCCCTCAGACAAACACTGTACTTTGAGAGGAATCGGGCTTCAAAATGCTTAGAAGCACCTTTCACAGAAGAAAATCAAGCTTCACCACCTCCAACAAAGGCAAAGTTTGTAAAACTAAAAGGTATGAGTGAGGTGGGAGGCGTATTTATAGGCATTTTGGAGGTTTGGGAAACTTTGCCCCCTCCTGGTAGGAATGTATATCCCATACGTCACTAGCTCATGGACTCTTGCCACTTACATGAAAGAAAAAGAGTATAATAAAAGGCAGATAAAAGAAAGGAAGTGCTAGGCTGGGCCATACATAACAGTATAATGAGTTGAAGTAAAGAGCTTCCATTACATTTTCCAAATAAAGTAAAAAATTATGAGAAATTTGACGAAGGACTTTCCAGGCAAGACTGAAATGTAACAAGATAGTGGGTAAAGTAGTACTAATGGTAAGTACCTATAGGTGCCAAATATTTTTGTACTCAACAAGCACCTGTTAGGGGGACAATATAGCACTAAGGAGACTCATAAATAAATGAGTTATAAAGTCTAACAAAAAAAAAAAAAAAAAAAAAGTGCGTTACCCCATCAATTATATAGGAAATTTTTTTACTGAATTATACAGGAACAATTTTTTAACCATTCATACTTTATCTTTATTGCTATAACTATTCAATCATACAAGTTTATAAACACTTAAACTCTCTAGATATTAATATTTAGCATAGGTGTGTAAATAATAATTCTGAGAATCATGTATATAGATGTGAAACATTGTAATTGGTTTGTAAAATATCAAGCAGTCAGATACAAACGATATCTTTTGTAGCCGGCTATTAATAAATTCAGAAATAACACTATAACAAGAGGACCTGTTAATATGTGGGATGTCAGATTATGAGATTAAAGCCATCTAGCTAATACTCAATCTGTAATTCTAAAGTCCTTGCTTGTACAGTTACCTTTAGCACAGCTGTTCAGTGTAATAGATTGTCTGCTTAAGCCCCTTCTATAGCGGGGGCTAGATTAACGTTTAACCTCCAACCATGCTTCAGTTAGCATAAGAGGTTAGTAGATGGTGGTCAGTGAGAGGAAGTTAGTATACTGGGTCAATTAAATGGAGATGAAACCCAAACATTTACTTTCATGAATTAGATATTACAATTTACTTCTATAATCACATTTTCTTTGTCTTCTTGTTATCCTTTGTTGAAAAGCAGGTAGATAGGCTCATGAGTGTGCGTGTGTCTGCAGAACTATATGGCAGCAGTTTTGCAACAATGAAATACATTAGCAAGATCACTAGATGGAAACACTATTTCCTGTCATGTGGTGCCTCAGGCATGTGCACGCTACCTATCTAGGTATCTCTTCAACAAAGAATAAACATGTGAACGAAGCATATGTGATAATAGAAGTAAATTAGAAACTTTTTATAAAATTGTATTCTTTATCATTTTTGATTCATGTCCCTTTAAGTTGCCTTCAGAGTGGGTTGGAGAGGTGTTCTACTGAGAGAAGCCAAGATAAGAGACGTTTAGAGGATGCAGGCATATTAAGATTCTCAAAGGGTATAGAGAAGTACCCTAAGATGAGGAAAATGACATTATGAGAGCGTAAATTTGGGAGCCAGGCTTCAAAAATTGTGATGCAGGACCAGGATGAGAGATAACAGAGAGCTACATGGGAGAAGAGGCAGATAGCATGAGCTTGAAAAGATAAAGAAAGGGATTGAGGTTAAGGGAAGCAGTGACAGATGATTGCCTACTCCACCCTCTTGTCTGTCTCCTTGCCTGGGTATATGACTGAAGTGCATGGCACCTGCAGACAGCTAGGCTGCAGTTGTTGTGTTAGAGGAAGAGACACACATTTTTTTGAAGTGATCATGATTTTAATAAATCATAAATAGAGGAGAGCTAAATGAACTAAGCAAATTAGAAAGTTGTTTAAAAGATCATGCTTTATCAGACTTGTGAAAGTTAACTGTTCCTTTAAATTCAAACCTTGTTCTCTGCAATTGTGCATGGGGTCATAACACCACACATTACAAAAATGAAAGCATTTGTTAAAAGCACTTTAGAACAAAAGGCAGCATTTCAGTTGTCATGGTGATCCAGTGCCTGGAATTTGAGTTTTAATTTAGGGTTTCCAGATTGTTAATCCTTTTTATCTACCACTAATCCAGGATACAACCATTACAATTCTTTCTACAAAACATATTTTAAAATCATGTAAGAGATCAAGGTAAAAAAGCCTTGCAGAGATTATTAACAAAACGAGGATCATGGCAGCTAACATTCCCTATACGAATAATAAGCTTTATATGGCAATAGCGTTTCTGTATTAGTAGCCTAAACAATTTTGTGCATAATGTATCTCTAATAATTGTAACAAGAAAATACAAAGCAATCCAAAAGACAATTAATTACCTTTTACTGTAGTTGTCATGGTCAGCCGTTGAAAATGTTTAAATTCATTCCTGAAATAAGATTAGATTAAAAAAAAATAAGTGGGTTTGATGGTATAACAGTAAAATCACTACAAACCTGTGAACCTTGCAAATACTGGGTACCTAGAAAGAGAGGTTCTGGGTACTGACATGCAGCCCTAATTCCTTGTGGTGGCAGCAGGGGAAAGATGGTTACAGCAAGGTGTAGGCTCACCAACCCTTTCTGGCAAGCTTAAAGGGACAGTCAACATCAAAAATGTTATTGTTTAAAAAGATAGACAATCCCTTTATTTACCTTACCCCAGTTTTGCATAACCAACACTGTTATAGAAATATTATTTCTCTAGTTAAGTGTATCCAGTCCACAGATCATCCATTACTTATGGGATATTCTCCTTCCCAACAGGAAGTTGCAAGAGGATCACCCACAGCAGAGCTGCTATATAGCTCCTCCCCTAACTGCCATATCCAGTCATTCTCTTGCAAGCCTCAACCAAGATGGATGTCGTAAGAGGAGTGTGGTGTTTTATACTTAGTTTATTTCTTCAATCATAAGTTTGTTATTTTTAAATGGTACCGGAGTGTGCTGTTTATCTCAGTATTTAGAAGAAGAATCTGCCTGCATTTTCTATGATCTTAGCAGAAGTAACTAAGATCCATGGCTGTTCTCACATATTCTGAGGAGTGAGGTAACTTCAGAGAGGGAATGGCGTGCAGGTTTTCCTGCAATAAAGGTATGTGCAGTTAATATTTTTCTAGGGATGGAATTTGCTAGAAAATGCTGCTTATACCGGATTAATGTAAGTAAAGCCTTAAATGCAGTGATAGCTACTGGTATCAGGCTTATTAATAGAGATGCATACTCATATAAAAATGTAATATAAAACGTTTGCTGGCATGTTAATCGTTTTTATATATGTTTGGTGACAAAACTTATTGGGGCCTAGTTTTTTCCACATGGCTGGTTTGATTTCTGCCTAGAGACAGTTTCCTGAAGCTTTCCACTGTTGTAATATGAGTGGGAAGGGCCTATTTTAGTGCTTTTCTGTGCAGCTAAAAATACTGACAGAGACATTCAGCTTCCCTCTGCATGATACAGGACATCTCTGAAGGGCTCAAAAGGCTTCAAAGTCGTGTTTGAGGAGGGTAACAATCACAGTAGACTGTGGCAGTTGTTGTGACTGTTTAAAAAACGTTTTTGTCATTTATTATTCTGTTTTTGTTATTAAGGGGTTAATCATCCATTTGCAAGTGGGTGCAATGCTCTGCTGACTTGTTACATACACTGTAAAAATTTTGTTAGTGTAACTGCCTTTTTTCACTGTTATTTCAAATTTTGTCAACATTTGTTTCTCTTAAAAGCACAGTAACGTTTTTTTTATATTGCTTGTTAACTTGCTTTAAAGTGTTTTCCAAACTTGCTAGTCTCATTGCTAGTCTGTACAAACATGTCTGAAACAGAGGATACTTGTTCATTATGTTTGAAAGCCATGGTGGAGCCCCCTAGGAGAATGTGTACTAAATGTAGTGATTTCACCTTAAACAGTAAAGATCAGTCTTTATCTATAAAAGAATTGTCACCAGAGGGGTCTGTCGAGGGGGAAGTTATGCCGACTAACTCTCCCCACATGTCGGACCCTTCGCCTCCCGCTCAAGGGACGCACGCTAATATGGCGCCAAGTACATCAGGGACGCCCATAGCGATTACTTTGCAGGACATGGCTGCAATCATGAATAATACCCTGTCAGAGGTATTATCCAGATTGCCTGAATTGAGAGGCAAGCGCGATAGCTCTGGGGTTAGATGAGATACAGAGCGCGTAGATGCTGTAAGAGCCATGTCTGATACTGCGTCACAATATGCAGAACCTGAGGACGGAGAGCTTCAGTCTGTGGGTGACGTCTCTGATTCGGGGAAACCCGATTCAGAGATTTCTAATTTTAAATTTAAGCTTGAGAACCTCCGTGTATTGCTTGGCAGGTATTAGCTGCTCTGAATGACTGTGACACAATTGCAGTGCCAGAGAAATTGTGTAGGCTGGATAAATACTATGCAGTGCCAGTGAGTTCTGATGTTTTTCCAATCCCTAAAAGGCTTACAGAAATTATTAGTAAGGAGTGGGATAGGCCCGGTGTGCCCTTTTCCCCACCTCCTATATTTAGAAAAATGTTTCCAATAGATGCCACTACACGGGACTTATGGCAGACTGTCCCTAAGGTGGAGGGAGCAGTTTCTACTTTAGCAAAGCGTACCACTATCCCGGTTTAGGACAGTTGTGCTTTTTCAGATCCAATGGATAAAAAAATTAGAGGGTTACCTTAAGAAAATGTTTATTCAACAAGGTTTTATTTTACAGCCCCTTGCATGCATTGCGCCTGTCACTGCTGCGGCGGCATTCTGGTTTGAGGCCCTGGAAGAGGCCATCCGTACAGCTCCATTGACTGAAATTATTGACAAGCTTAGAACACTTAAGCTAGCTAACTCATTTGTTTCTGATGCCATTGTTCATTTGACTAAACTAACGGCTAAGAATTCCGGATTCGCCATCCAGGCGCGTAGGGCGATATGGCTCAAATCCTGGTCAGCTGATGTGACTTCAAAGTCTAAATTACTCAACATTCCTTTCAAGGGGCAGACCTTATTCGGGCCTGGTTTGAAAGAAATTATTGCTGACATTACTGGAGATAAGGGTCATACCCTTCCTCAGGACAGGGCCAAATCAATTCCAAGGCAGGTGCAGCATCAACTTCCTCCGCTTCAAAGCAAGAGGGAACTTTTGCTCAATCTAAGCAGGCCTGGAAACCTAACCAGTCCTGGAACAAAGGCAAGCAGGCCAGAAAGCCTGCTGCTGCCTCTAAGACAGCATGAAGGAACGGCCCCCTATCCGGCGACGGATCTAGTAGGGGGCAGACTTTTTCTCTTCGCCCAGGCGTGGGCAAGAGATGTTCAGGATCCCTGGGCGTTGGAGATCATATCTCAGGGATATCTTCTGGACTTCAAAGCTTCCCCTCCACAAGGGAGACTTCATCTTTCAAGGTTATCTGCAAATCAGATAAAGAAAGAGGCATTCCTACGCTGTGTGCAAGACCTCCTAGTAATGGGAGTGATCCATCCAGTTCCGCGGACGGAACAAGGACAGGGTTTTTATTCAAATCTGTTTGTGGTTCCTAAAAAAGAGGGAACCTTCAGACCAATTTTGGATCTAAAGATCTTAAACAAATTTCTCAGGGTTCCATCTTTCAAAATGGAAACTATTCGGACCATTCTACCCATGATCCAAGAGGGTCAGTACATGACCACAGTGGACTTAAAGGGATACTGTACCCAAAAAATTTATTTTTTGATTCAGATAGAGCATGCCATTTTAAGCAACTTTCTAATTTACTCCTATTATCAATTTTTCTTCGTTCCCTTGCTATCTTTATATGAAAAAGAAGGCATCTAAGCTTTTTTCTAGGTTCAGAACTCTGGACAGCAGTTTTTGATTGGTGGATGCATTTATCCACCAATCAGCAAGGACAACCTAGGTTGTTCACCTAAAATGGGCCGGCATCTAAACTTACATTCTTGCATTTCAAATAAAGATACCAAGAGAATAAAGAGCATTTGAAAATAGGAGTAAATTAGAAAGTTGCTTAAAATTGCATGCTCTATCTGAATCACAAAAGAAAAAAACTGGGTACAGTGTCCCTTTAATGGATGCCTACCTTCACATACCGATTCACAAAGATCATCATCGGCTCCTAAGGTTTGCCTTTCTAGACAGGCATTACCAATTTGTAGCTCTTCCCTTCGGGTTGGCTACAGCCCCGAGAATCTTTTCGAAGGTTCTGGGCTCACTTCTGGCGGTTCTAAGACCGCGAGGCATAGCGGTGGCTCCGTATATAGACGACATCCTGATACAGGCGTCAAGCTTTCAAATTGCCAAGTCTCATACAGAGATAGTTCTGGCATTTCTGAGATCACATGGGTGGAAAGTGAACGAGGAAAAGAGTTCTCTATCCCCACTCACAAGAGTCTCCTTCTTAGGGACTCTTATAGATTCTGTAGAGATGAAAGTTTACCTGACGGAGTCCAGGTTATCAAAGCTTCTAAATGCTTGCCGTATTCTTCATTCCATTCCGCGCCCTTCAGTGGCTCAGTGTATGGAGGTGATCGGCTTAATGGTAGCGGCAATGGACATAGTGCCATTTGCGTGCCTACATCTCAGACCGCTGCAATTATGCATGCTAAGTCAGTGGAATGGGGATTACACAGATTTGTCCCCTCTGCTAAATCTGGATCAAGAGACCAGAGATTCTCTTCTCTGGTGGTTGTCTCGGGTCCACCTGTCTGAGGGTATGACCTTTTGCAGGCCAGATTGGACAATTGTAACAACAGATGCCAGCCTTCTAGGTTGGGGTGCAGTCTGGAACTCCCTGAAGGCACAGGGATCGTGGACTCAGCAGGAGAAACTCCTTCCGATAAATATTCTGGAGTTAAGAGCAATATTCAATGCTCTTCTGGCTTGGCCTCAGTTAGCAACACTGAGGTTCATCAGATTTCAGTCGGACAATATCACGACTGTGGCTTACATCAACCATCAAGGGGGAAACCAGGAGTTCCCTAGCGATGTTAGAAGTCTCAAAAATAATTCGCTGGGCAGAGACTCTTGCCACCTGTCAGCAATCCATATCCCAGGCGTGGAGAACTGGGAGGCGGATTTTCTAAGTCGTCAGACTTTCCATCCGGGGGAGTGGGAACTCCATCCGGAGGTGTTTGCTCAGTTGATTCATCGTTGGGGCAAACCAGAGTTGGATCTCATGGCGTCTCGCCAGAACGCCAAGCTTCCTTGTTACGGATCCAGGTCCAGGGACCCAGAAGCGACGCTGATAGATGCTCTAGCAGCGCCTTGGTTCTTCAACCTGGCTTAGGTGTTTCCACCGTTTCCTCTGCTCCCTCGACTGATTGCCAAAATCAAACAGGAGAGAGCATCGGTGATTCTAATAGCGCATGCGTGGCCACGCAGGACCTGGTATGCAGACCTAGTGGACATGTCATCCTTTCCACCATGGACTCTGCCTCTAAGACAGGACCTTCTAATACAAGGTCCTTTCAATCATCCAAATCTAATTTCTCTGAGACTGACTGCATGGAGATTGAACGCTTGATTCTATCAAGGCGTGGCTTCTCCGAGTCAGTCATTGATACCTTAATACAGGCACGAAAGCCTGTTACCAGGAAAATCTATCACAAGATATGGCGTACATATCTTTACTGGTGTGAATCCAAGAATTAATCATGGAGTAAGGTTAGGATTCCTAGGATATTGTCCTTTCTCCAAGAGGGTTTGGACAAAGGATTATCAGCTAGTTCCTTAAAGGGACAGATTTCTGCTCTGTCTATTCTTTTGCACAAGCATCTGGCAGAGGTTCCAGAGGTCCAGGCATTTTGTCAGGCTTTGGTTAGAATTAAGCCTGTGTTTAAACCTGTTGCTTCCCCATGGAGCTTAAACTTGGTTGTTAAAGTTCTTCAAGGATTTCCGTTTGAACCCCTTCATTCCATTGATATTAAGCTTTTATCTTGGAAAGTTCTGTTTTTGATGGCTATTTCCTCGGCTCAAAGAGTCTCTGAGCTATCTGCCTTACAATGTGATTCTCCTTATCTGATTTTTCATGCAGATAAGGTAGTTCTGCGTACCAAACCTGGGTTTTTACCTAAGGTGGTTTCTAACAAGAATATCAATCAAGAGATTGTTGTTCCATCATTGTGTCCTAATCCTTCTTCAAAGAAGGAACGTCTTTTACATAATCTGGACGTAGTCCGTGCCTTGAAGTTTTGCTTACAAGCTACTAAAGATTTTCGCCAAACATCTTCCGTTTGTCGTTTATTCTGGACAGAGGAGAGGTCAAAAAGCTTCGGCAACCTCTCTTTCCTTTTGGCTTCGGAGTATTATACGCCTAGCCTATTAGACTGCTGGACAGCAGCCTCCTGAAAGAATTACAGCTCATTCTACTAGAGCTGTGGCTTCCACCTGGGCCTTTAAAAATAAGGCCTTTGTTGAACAGATTTGCAAGGCCGCGACTTGGTCTTCGCTTCACACGTTTTCAAAATTTTACAAATTTGATACTTTTGCTTCTTCGGAGGCTGTTTTTGGGAGAAAGGTTCTTCAGGCAGCGGTTCCTTCCGCTTAATCCCTGCCTTGTCCCTCCCATCATCCGTGTACTTTAGCTTTGGTATTGGTATCCCATAAGTAATGGATGATCCGTGGACTGGATACACTTAACAAGAGAAAACATAATTTATTCTTACCTGATAAATGTATTTCTCTTGTAGTGTATCCAGTCCACGGCCCGCCCTGTCATTTTAAGGCAGGTCTAAAATTTAATTAAACTACAGTCACCACTGCACCCTATGGTTTCTCCTTTCTCTGTTTGTTTCGGTCGAATGACTGGATATGGCAGTTAGGGGAGGAGCTATATAGCAGCTCTGCTGTGGGTGATCCTCTTGCAACTTCCTGTTGGGAAGGAGAATATCCCATAAGTAATGGATGATCCATGGACTGGATACACTACAAGAGAAATAAATTTATCAGGTAAGCATAAATTATGTTTTTTACCTCTGAGATCACCTTGCATCTAAGCTTCTGCTGACTGCCTCCTTAACTCAGATCTTTTGACAGACTTGCAGTTTAGGGAATTAGTGCTGACTCTTAAATAACTTCACGTGCATGAGCACAATGTTATCTATATGAAACACATGAACTAACGCCATCTAGCTGTGAAAAACTGTCAAATGCAGAAGCAGCCTTCAAGGGCTTAGAAATTAGCATATGAGCCTACCTAGGTTTAGCTTTCAACAACAAGAGAACAAAGCAAATTTGATGATAAAGAAAAATTAGAAAGTTGTTTAAAATTACATTATCACTTAACAAGCAATTGAGGAATTGAATCACTATCAAGAGCGTTAACGTTCATTGCAGTACTTATTAGAAATATTCAAACAAAGATAAAAAATAAATGCTTGTGAGGAACGGGTCTTTGGGTAGCACCTTAAATGGTAGCAAAACCAGCTTCTGGAGGATAATGACACTAAGCAATCATATTGAGGAGCAGGTAACAGATGCCTCATAGCTGAAAGTGATTGATTTGAGTGAAGCTTGTGCAAAAGCCTGGGACTGAAGATGTACCGCCTATCGCCCTAACATACATAAGTATAAGGGCTTAGAAATCAGCATGAGTCTAACTAGGCTTAGCCTTAAACAAAGAATACCAAAAGAACAAAGCAAATGTGATAATAAAAGTAAATTGAAAAGTTGGTTAAACTTTCATGATTCAGACAGTGCATACAATTTTAATTTTACTGTCCTGTTAATGTTTTCCACATCTGTTATATGGTAAGGCACCTAGAGACTTTACTGCAAGCAATATACTGGTTTATTCCTACAGACTATTTATCAAGAGAAATCTTTACAAACGACCTCTATTGTGAGGACTCTTAGGGCTTAAAGAGATACAAAACCCAATTTTTTTTCCTTTCATGATTCAGACAGAGCATGTAATTTTACGCAACATTCTAATTTACTCCTATTATCATTTCCCCCCCGTTCTCTTGCTATCTTTATTTGAAAAAGAAGGCATCTAAGCTAAGGAGCCAGCCAATTTTTGGTTCAGGACCATGGACAGCACTTGTTTATTGGTGCTGTCCAATCAGCAAGTATAACCCAGGTTGTGAACCAAAAATGGGCTGGCTTCTAAACTAACATTCTTGCTTTTGAAATAAAGATAGCAAGAGAACAAAGAAAATTTGATAACAGGAGTAAATTAGAAAGTTGTGTAAAATTGCATGCTCTATCTGAATCATGAAAGAAAAATAATTGGGTTCAGTGTCTCTGACTCCTTAATGACCACAGCACTTTTCCATTTTTTGTCCGTTTGGGACCAAGGCTATTTTTAAAGTGTTTGTGTTTAGCTGTAATTTAACACTGTGTGATGCGGGAATCCAGGCGTGGACCCGTTGCTCAGTGTGCCTAGAGGGATATGGCTGCACCTCACTGACGAGGCCCACAATAGGCCAAAACATACGTCTGGGGTTTTGCTGTTTCTCTCGTTCAGAGAGGGATTGTCTGGTATTTCGGGGCTGGACTGTACTGTGAAGTCAGGATCAGACAGATATGCTTCAGGAAAGTTCTTCTCTGTGAAAGGCACAAAAGAGGCTGCTTCTTTGGTGGTAACTAGCCATAGAACAAGCTATTATGCTATTGTTCGTTCTCAGGTTGAGCACTTCTCTCTTTTTTATTTAACCTCAAGTATTGATCTAGGCCCATTTTGGTATATTTCATGCCATCATTTCACCGCCATATGCGATCAAATAAAAAAAAAATTATTTTTTTTTTCATAATTTTAGGTTTCTCACTGAAATTATTTACAAACAGCTAGTGCAATTATGGCACGCATGGTTGTAAATGCCTCTCTGGGATCCCATTTGTTCAGAAATAGCAGACAAGTATGGCTTTGCTTTTTGGTAATTAGAAGGCCGCTAAATGCCACTGTGCACCACACGTGTATTATGCCCAGCAGTGAAGGGGTTAATTAGGGAGCATGTAGGGAGCTTCTAGGGTTAATTTTAGCTTTAGTGTAGTAGACAACCCCAAGTAATGATCTAGGCCCATTTTGGTATATTTCATGCCACCATTTCTCTGCCATATGCGATCAAATAAAAAAAAAAAAAAAAAATTAGGTTTCTCACTGAAATTGTTTACAAACAGCTAGTGCAATTATGGCACAAATGGTTGTAAATGCTTCTCTGGGATCCCCTTTGTTCAGAAATAGCAGACATATATAACTTTAGCATTGCTTTTTGGTAATTACAAGGCCGCTAAATGCCGCTGTGCATCACATGTGTATTATGTCTAGCAGTGAAAGGGGTTAATTAGGTAGCTTGTAGGGAGCTTGCAGGGTTAATTTTAGCTTTAGTGTAGAGATCAGCCTCCCACCTGACACATCACATCCCTTGATCCCTCCCAAACAGCTCCCTTTTCTCCCCCACAATTGTCCCCGCCATCTTAAGTACTGGCAGAGTCTGCCAGTACTAAAATAAGGCATTTTGAGTTTTTTGTTATAGCATATTTACATATGCTGCTGTGTAGGATCCCCCCTTAGCCACCAACCTCCCTGATCTCCCCCCCCCCCCACAAAACAGCTCTCTAACCCTCCCCCTCTGCCTTATTGGGGGCCATCTTTGGTGCTGGCAGCTGTCTGCCAGTACCCAGTTTGCAGGAAAAAAAAAAAAAGTTATTTTATTATTGTCCCCCCACCCACCGTTTTTTTTCTGTAGTGTAGCTCCCCCACCCCAGACCAGCCCAACACCCCCTGATTTTTTTTTTTTAAACTTTCCCCCCCTTTTTCACTTAAAATTTTCTGTAGTGTAGCGGTTCCCATCCTATCCCTCCCCTGGCACACGCCCGGCCCCCCGTGCGCGCCCCTGGCTACCCCCGTCCACGATCCCACATCACTGGGCCCATCGATGGCCGCCACCCGCCTCCCACCATCGATGTCCGGTGCAGAGAGGGCCACAGAGTGGCTCTCTCTGCATTGGATGGCCAAGGACTGTTATTGCAGGGTGCCTTAATATCGAGGCATCACTGTAATAACCGGAAAGCGGCTGGAAGCGATCAGGATCGCTTCCACCGCTTTCCCAGACCGACGACGTGCAGGGTACGTCCTCGGTCGTTAACTGTATTTTTTTTGTTGAGGACGTAACTTGCACGTTGTTGGTCATTAAGAGGTTAATGATCCAAATCTCACCAGTGCAGTGATTTGGCCACTCTCCAATCTTTGGAGGTTAAACAGATCACCGAGCCACCCTCTGTCTTCCCCTGTCCTCCAGGCCTTAAGACTAGATCTAGATTTTATCCTGTGCAGTCAAAGGGAAAAGCCCTGGATAGCTTCCATAAACGTTTTGGAAGATTTTAAATGATTCTGTAACAGCTAATTATAAAATTATTCAGATGAGACAAAGGAATGTATCATTATGGCGATTAAATTTCTTTTGGAGCACAACTATTTTTTTTGTTTATTGGCTGGTTTGAATATAGATACCTCTTTGGACATGTGTCAGGGTTTTCTCCCTGTTTTGTTTGCCATGTGCTGCTGGCAGCCATTTTACTCACCTCTCTTGCTGACTCTGGTGCATACTGTGTGACGCTGCTCATTTCCTGCACTTCCTTTTATGGCCAGGCTGGTGTACATCATCCGTGTGAGATAGGATGCAGTCTCAGAATTGTGATGTCATCACTTATTTAAAGGGCCTCTGTTCAGTATGCTTTGCCCTTGTCTCAGATCTGTTTGTGAGAGCTCCTTGTCAGGGTGCCAGGAATCAGACTGAGACAAGAAGTGCAAAAATAATCACACCCACAAGTCAAATAACAAGCCAGGAGTCAAAACCAGAGCTGGTAGTCAGACAAGCCGAGGTCAGGAGCCAAAGCGAATAGACAGACGAGCCAAAATCAGGAACAAGGAGAACAGCAGAGTCAGGAACAAGCCAGGGATCAGGAAGGACGTCAGGCAGCCAGGTAATACACAGGAACTCTCACAAACAGGCCTGAGACAACGCAAAGCATACTGAATAGAGGCCCTTTATATAATAAGTGATGACATCACAATTCTGAGACTGCATCTAGTCTCACACGGATGATGCACACCAGTCTGGCCATAAAAGGAAGTGCAGTAAATAAGCAGCATCCCCCACAATGCACCATAGTCAGGAAGAGAGGTGAGTAAAATGGCTGCCAGCAGCACATGGCAAACAAAACAGGGAAAAAACCCTGACACTCCTGTGTATTACCTGGCAGTCTGACATCCCTCCTGGTTCCTGGCTTGTTCCTGACTCTGCTGTTCTCCTTGTTCCTGATTCCGGCTCGTCTGTCTACTCGCTTTGGCTCCTGACTCGGCTCGTCTGACTACTAGCTCTGGTTTTTGATTCCTGGCTTGTTATTTGACTTGTGGACATTTTATTATTTTTTGCTATTAATAAAATGTGTGATTATTTTTGCACGTCTCATCTCAGTCTGATTCCTGGCACCCTGACATTACGCAAGGGCCATGATGGTGCTAAAAATCCACCTTTACCTGCCATAATTTCCAGGATGCATGAACAGGATCACCGCTTGGATCAATTTGAACTAGCCCTGCAAACCTTGCTGACTCGCACTGCACATTTGGACCACAGTGTCCCACAAGTTATGGCTGCTCCTGTTTCCGCTGCTGCACCTAGTCCTACCAGGAGCATGTCCGGTTCTGCACCTCTACCTCAGCGATATGGAGGCGATCCTAATCAATGCAGAGGGTTTATGAACCAGGTGGACATTTACTTTGAGATGTTACCTCAGGCGTTTCCCTCTGACAGAGCTAAGGTGGGATTTCTCATCTAGTTACTTGACGAGGTGCGTGCCGGTACGTTGCCTCCTCACCGGTCTTACGATTGTGCCATAGACCTGCAACCTGGAGCCATTCCTGCTCGGGCTAGATTTACCCTCTGTCTGTTGCGGAGAATTGTGCTATGGAGGAGTATGTTGCCGATGCTGTGTCGCGGGGGGGGGGGGGGGGGGGGGGAAATCATCTGCAAATCCTGCTCTCCTGCAGGGGCTGGCTTCTTCTTTGTGAAGAAAAAGGGAGGCGAGTTAAGACCATGTATCGATTATAGGGGTCTTAATCGTCTTACCATTAAGAATGCTTACCCTATTCCGCTCATTACGGAACTCTTTGACCTCCTCAAGGGAGCTACGGTCTTTACTAAACTTGATTTGAGAGCGTACAATCTCGTTAGGATCAAGGAGGGCCATGAATGGAAAACCGCATTTAACACCAGGAGCGGGCATTATGAGTATCTTGTAATGCCCTTTGGCCTATGTAATGCGCCTGCTGTTTTCCAGGAATTAAATATGTCCTACGAGATATGTTGCAACAGTGTGTTGTGGTGTATTTGGACGACATCCTTATACACTCACCCACACTTGATGGTCTTCGTTGTGATGTTGCTGCGTATGTTGCCTCCTGCTCAGTTTGTGCACAGAATAAGACTCCTCGACGTCTTCCTGTGGGTCTTCTTCAACCTATTGCTAATGGGGAGCGTCCTTGGACACATCTTTCCATGGACTTCATTGTCGAACTCCCTGTTTCCAATGGCAATACTGTTATCCTTATGGTGGTTGACCATTTTTCTAAAATGTCCCATTGCATTCCTTTGAAGAAGTTTCCTACCGCTCAGGAGCTTGCTTCAATTTTTACCCGGGAGGTCTTCCGTTTACATGGGTTACCCAAGGAGATAGTGTCGGACCGGGGTAGCCAGTTTGTCTCCAGATTTTGGCGTTCCTTTTGTGCTCAAATGGGGATCCAGCTCTCCTTCTCCTCAGCATATCACCCTCAATCCAATGGGGCTGCGGAACAGTCTAATCAAGCTCTGGAACAGTTCCTCCGTTGCTATGTCTCAGATCACCATAATAATTGGTCTGAACTGTTACCTTGGGCAGAGTTTGCTCTTAATAGTGCTATTAATGCTTCCTCCAAGTTATCCCCGTTAATGGCGAATTATGGGTTTCAACCATCCTTGTTGCCCGATTCATTCATGTCTCAAGGTATTTCGGCTTTGGAGGAGCATCTCCGGCAACTCCGTACCACGTGGGTGCAGATTCAGGATTGCCTTCATCATTCTATGCAGCGCCAAAAGTTCCAGGCTGATCGTAGGCGTCTGCCCGCGCCTTCCTACCAGGTTGGTGAGAGTTTGGCTGTCTTCCCGCAACTTGAATCTTCGTGTGCCTTCCAATAAACTGGCTACCCGTTATGTTGGTCCTTTTCGAATACTCCAACGGGTCAATCCTGTGGCCTACGCTCTTGACCTGCCTCCTGCAATGCGCCTATACCAATATTTTTCATGTCTCCCTCTTGAAACCATTGGTTTGTAATTGGTTTACCACTGTGTTGCCTCGTCCCCGTCCTATCTTTGTTGACAACCATGAGGAGTATGCGGTCAGCAGCATTATTGACTCTCGTATGTCCAGGAGCCGCGTACAGTATTTGATTCACTGGAGGGGCTACGGTCCGGAGGAGCGTTCATGGGATCCCTCCTCTGATGTTAATGCTCCCGTCCTCCTCCGTGCCTTCCATGCCCGTTTCCCCAATAAGCCTTTTGTCCTCCCGCGGGGGGAGGGGTCGTTGAGGGGAGGGTACTATCAGGAATTTATCATTATGGCAATTAAATTTCTTTTGGAGCACAACTATTTTTATGTTTATTGGCTGGTTTGAATATAGATACCTCTTTGGACATGTGTCAGGGTTTTTGTCCCTGTTTTGTTTGCCATGTGCTGCTGGCAGCCATTTTACTCACCTCTCTTGCTGACTCTGGTGCATACTGTGTGATGCTGCTCATTTCCTGCACTTCCTTTTATGGCCAGGCTGGTGTACATCATCTGTGTGAGACAGAATGCAGTCTCAGAATTGTGATGTCATCACTTATTATTTAAAGGGCCTCTGTTCAGTATGCTTTGCCCTTGTGTTGTCTCAGACCTGTTTGTGAAAGCTCCTGTGTATTACCTGGCTGTCTGACATCCCTCCTGGTTCGCGATTCCTGGCTTGTTCCTGACTCTGCTGTTCTCCTTGTTCCTGATTCCGGCTCGTCTGTCTACTCGCTTTGGCTCCTGACTCGGCTCGCCTGACTACCAGCCCTGGTTTTTTATTCCTGGCTTGTTATTTGACTTGTGGACATTTTATTATTTTTTGCTATTAATAAAGGTGTGATTATTTTTGCACTTCTCATCTGAGTCTGATTCCTGGCACCCTTACAACATGATAATGGTTTCTCGGACGGTATTTTGTGTTACAAGAGATTCATTGATGATCTCATTTTTATTACTTCATTCACATCATCAGAGGCGGATTCCTTTGTAGAATTTCTCAATTCATGTATTCCTGAAATTCAGTTTACCTTTGAATGGTAAAGGAAGAAAGTAGATTTTTGGGATGTGGAGCCGACTATGGACTTTAAGTCTGGGAGAATTGAAACTCAAGGAGTATCGTAAACCCATAGCGGGCAATTCATGATTGCACTCATCAAGCTCACATCCATAACATGTATTTTTGTCACGGATCCCAACGTTCTATGCAGCCAGGCGTGGTCGCTCCATTGGGGGCAAGCGAGGGACTTGAACCTGTGTCCTCTCTTATCCTAGGCATGTTCTTTTGCCTCTAAGCCACGGTTGCTTCTCTGTGTGTTTATATAAGCCTTTCATTACCTTTCTTTATCCTGCCTGCAGCACTGGGGTTGGACTCTGGATATTGCTTTGCCTGGATCACCTGTGCTCATTTACAACCTGTTAGTCAGGCTTACCTGGGACTTCCTTACAATTTAAATAGGAAGGAACTCCCCTAGGGGGAGTTATGAGGGGAACAAGAATAAAGGCTCTCACAATTTTCCTATTGAAACAAGCCTTTGTGTGACAATAGGCAGTGCCTTGATACCAAAAGTGAATTGTTTTTTTAATATAAATGTAAAAAGAAAATTATTAAAATTAAGTACCACCCTAATGGGAAATATGTTTACACCTAATCAATTACATAAACTGGTGACCCAGAGTTCTTGGCTTAGACATGATAGGACATACAAATGTGGTAAAAACGGTAAGGCATGTGAGGTTATCAAGGTGGGAACGCAATTCACCTCTTATGTGACCAATCAGTCCTTTAACACTCAAGGGTGTATAAACTGTTCAACAATGTTCGTGATTTACCTTATAGGTTGTACGTATCATAAATTACAGTACATGGGTATGACTACCCGTGATGTTTGTACTAGGATACGGGAACACCTAGGGTATATCAGGAACGGGATTCTTTGCTCAGAACTAGCAAGACACTTCATTGAAATACATAATGGGAATGTGTGCAATTTTGAATGTAATGCGATAGAGACCATAAGGTGCCCTCCCAGAGGCGGAGATAAATGGCCTATTTTAGCCAGGCAGGAGGTCTATTGGATCAATAAAATGAGCACACTTGTACCATATGGCTTCAACGCAGAAAATTACATTATCAATTTCTGGGAATAATTACAGTGATATTTGTATAACTTCTTACTGTTAGAGTCAATTTTTTAAGGTGTATTTTGAATTATTTATTGATCTTTATATTTTATGTTTATTATTGGTTTGATGTTCTACGTATATATTTAAATAAGTTAAATAGGTTGAATTGAGCCGATTCAGTATTCTACACTGCATTAATATGTACTAGGGTATTCATATTTTGCTATGCCTCTGTATGCCTATGCACTTTAAGAGTTAAATTGTATACCTATACCTTAATAATATATATATATATATATATATATATATATATATATATATATTAGTATATATACTAGATTCAGACCTATGTATACCAGGGATTTAATATCCTTATTGTCTATCATTCTTTATCCTGGTCCAGTGTGTGTGTGTGTGTGTGTGTGTGTGTGTATACACACACACACATATAGGGAGTGCAAAATTATTAGGCAAATGAGTATTTTGACCACATCATCCTCTTTATGCATGTTGTCTTACTCCAAGCTGTATAGGCTCGAAAGCCTACTACCAATTAAGCATATTAGGTGATGTGCATCTCTGTAATGAGAAGGGGTGTGGTCTAATGACATCAACACCCTATATCAGGTGTGCATAATTATTAGGCAACTTCCTTTCCTTTGGCAAAATGGGTCAAAAGAAGGACTGGACAGGCTCAGAAAAGTAAAAAATAGTGAGATATCTTGCAGAGGGATGCAGCACTCTTAAAATTGCAAAGCTTCTGAAGCGTGATCATCGAACAATCAAGCGTTTCATTCAAAATAGTCAACAGGGTCGCAAGAAGCGTGTGGAAAAACCAAGGAGCAAAATAATTGCCCATGAACTGAGAAAAGTCAAGCGTGCAGCTGCCAAGATGCCACCAGTTTGGCCATATTTCAGAGCTGCAACATCACTGGAGTGCCCAAAAGCACAAGGTGTGCAATACTCAGAGACATGGCCAAGGTAAGAAAGGCTGAAAGACGACCACCACTGAACAAGACACACAAGCTGAAACGTCAAGACTGGGCCAAGAAATATCTCAAGACTGATTTTTCTAAGGTTTTATGGACTGATGAAATGAGAGTGAGTCTTGATGGGCCAGATGGATGGGCCCGTGGCTGGATTGGTAAAGGGCAGAGCTCCAGTCCGACTCAGACGCCAGCAAGGTGGAGGTGGAGTACTGGTTTGGGCTGGTATCATCAAAGATGAGCTTGTGGGGCCTTTTCGGGTTGAGGATGGAGTCAAGCTCAACTCCCAGTCCTACTGCCAGTTTCTGGAAGACACCTTCTTCAAGCAGTGGTACAGGAAGAAGTCTGCATCCTTCAAGAAAAACAGGATTTTCATGCAGGACAATGCTCCATCACACGCGTCCAAGTACTCCACAGCGTGGCTGGCAAGAAAGGGTATAAAAGAAGAAAATCTAATGACATGGCCTCCTTGTTCACCTGATCTGAACCCCATTGAGAACCTGTGGTCCATCATCAAATGTGAGATTTACAAGGAGGGAAAACAGTACACCTCTCTGAACAGTGTCTGGGAGGCTGTGGTTGCTGCTGCACGCAATGTTGATGGTGAACAGATCAAAACACTGACAGAATCCATGGATGGCAGGCTTTTGAGTGTCCTTGCAAAGAAAGGTGGCTATATTGGTCACTGATTTGTTTTTGTTTTGTTTTTGAATGTCAGAAATGTATATTTGTGAATGTTGAGATGTTATATTGGTTTCACTGGTAAAAATAAATAATTGAAATGGGTATATATTTGTTTTTTGTTAAGTTGCCTAATAATTATGCACAGTAATAGTCACCTGCACACACAGATATCCCCCTAAAATAGCTATAACTAAAAACAAACTAAAAACTACTTCCAAAACTATTCAGATTTGATATTAATGAGTTTTTTGGGTTCATTGAGAACATGGTTGTTGTTCAATAATAAAATTAATCCTCAAAAATACAACTTGCCTAATAATTCTGCACTCCCTGTATGTGTGTGTATATATATATATATATACACACACACATATATACACACACACATACATACACACTGCGATGGAGTATTGCTGTTTTCATGTGTAATCATGTATATGGCTATCTCATTTATTTTACGCTGGTTTCTTTGCCATTACTTTATGTGTATATGCCAAATATTTTGTATAGCTATATATATTAGGGATGCACCGAAATTTCGGCCGCAGAAAGTTTCGGCCGAAAATGGCATTTTTGGCTATTTCGGTTTTCGTTTTTTTAGCCTGTTATTTTCGGTAAAATTATTGTGTAGCATGTTTCAAATTTGATGCTAGCCTAGAGCTGCTGTTTAAGTTTATTACTTGACTTACTGTTCTGCATATAATGAGTTTTCTAGGACTATACTTTATTTGGATAATTAGTAAAAAAAAAAACTGTTAAATATGATTCTGTTACATAGAACTAAATGAAGAATAATACAATATATTGATATTTATAATTGTTTTAAGTAGGGATGCACCAAAATTTTGGTCGCAGAAACATTTTGGCTGAAAATGGCATTATTGTTTGCCTGTTTTTTTTTTTTTTTCTTGGTAAAATTATTGTGTAGCATATTATTGTTTTAAGATATTTTTGTCCAATTTTAGTGTGTTACTTTCAATAAAAGTGTGGGATTTTTTTATTGGCTCTAATTATGCAAAAAAAAACACTAAAAAAAAATAATTTGAAAAAAATACATTTTCGGTATCCGTTTCGGTTTTCGGCCAAGTGCATCCCAGATTTTCAGATTCGGTTTCGGTCCAGAATTTCCATTTCGGTGCATCACTAATATATATGTATTCAAATATTCCGTAGTAATTCCGCAATTCATATTTTCTGCACTGCTGAGTATTGAATAGTTTATAGCTGTTCCTTTTAATTAGGTGAGGAGGGTTTGTTTTAATACTCCAATGGGTAACTTCTGTATAGTATAAGTAAATGTGACACCTGTAAGAATGTATGGTCTATGATTACGGCTACGTTTTGCCGAAACGCGTACACCTTTCCCGACTATGCCTTGGTGCCCATGTACCTTTTTAATATGATAAAGTCTTAGTTTTTATTTTTGAAGAGGTGGTTTCCTGTGTATTATTTTTGTTGTATCATTACTGGAGGGAGAGGAGTCCTCCAATCCGTTATACCATCCATTTGCCAGTCGTGGGTACCTGTCCCCCCCATAGCATGAATATGTATGGAGGAGGCGTGTTTATCATGGTATGCCGACCACTACTTGGTTAATGACCTCACCCGGAAGAGACGACTACACGTGTTGAGGAGCGCAACGCTGTTTGTGGAGGACCGCATAGATCGTAGCAGGACTGGAAGATACCTGAGCATAAGGGGTAGGGTTGGCTACTTGCCACAGTCCCCCGCCGGTTTAATTCCTGTAGCCTTCCTTGGAGCAGCGAGTCAGGCTCAGTGAAAACTGCACGCCAAGTATGTCTATACACGCAACCATCCAGTTGTGACAGTGGTTATTTACCTGGCACCTAAGATTTACATTTGGAGAACTGTTCCTTTTTTTGTGCTGTTCCGGGCTGTTATATTTGGTTCCAGACACTATTTTGGTAGTTAAAGGGTTAATTAAATATTACATCAAAGATTATTGTTTCTAAAATTGTTCAAGAGTCTCTAACACATTCCATTATATTTTCAATCAATTTCCTTTATAAAAAGCCTGTTCTGTTCCAGCTTGTTCCGTTCCGGCTTTTACACCGTTCCATATTATATGATCAATATCATTTGGCTCAGGCTAAATTGAATTATTTTACATAGAGGGATGTCCAATTAGCATAAAACAAGCCAAATGTGAGTGAGTCAAGATGGTTTTCATGAAGTAAAAGTTTGGTTACTTATTCAGAATCTCCCTTTGAAATTCATGGATATTAGGTTACCAGGTTTGGTGCCATATTATATGATCAATACATTTGGCTCAACCTAATTTTAAAACTTTTGTATACAGAGGGATGCCCAATTAGTATAAAATAAGCCACATTTGAGTTAGCCAAGAGTAAAAGCTTGGTTCCTTATTCAGAATATCCCATTGAAATTAATAGAAATTATGGCGCCACGTTTCATGATTAATATTTATTTATAAAATATTTTACCAGGAAGGATACATTGAGATTTCTCGTTTTCAAGTATGTCCTGGGTCCACAAAACATTGCATTGTTACAATAGGGTACAATAAAATACAGAAACAATATTAATACACAATATATGCAAAATTTAACAGAACAGGTAGGAATTATATAATCAACCATGACACGTGCATTCTGTTTTGAGATATGTAGAGCGGGATCTCTTAAAGGATTTTAGGCTTTGGGAAGGTTTGAAAGCGTGCTGGAGGTCGTTCCATAATTGTGGTGCTCTGTAGGAAAAGGAGGATCTAGCTCCTTTCTTTTTGTATTGAGGCAAGCTAAATAATGTGCTGGTACTGGATCGGAGGTTATAGGAGGTGGGAACAGCCAGGGAGAGCATTCTGCTCAGGTAGGGTAGGAGCTTCCCAGAAAAGCTTTTAAACACAAGGCAGGAAAGATGGAGGGTGCGTCTGGATTCAAGCAACAGCCAGTTTAGTTCTTTTAGCATGTCACAATGGTGGATCTTGTAGTTACATTGTAGCACAATGTGGCAGAACGAGTTACACAATGTATTAAGTTTATTAAGGTGAGTTTGCAGTGCAGGTGCATATACTACATCCCCATAATCAATGATTGGCATCAGCATTTGTGCAATCTTTTCATTTACTGTAGGAATTATCATATATCATTAACTTTGCTAATTGTTGTTTAATAAATAATTACTTTCACAAATAAGAAGCTAACCTGAATAAGATGCTGGGTGAATAGTAAGCCAACTTCAATCGTTAAATAAGAAGCTGGCCGAATAAGGAGCTAACCAGCATCATTCCAGAATCTGCTACTGCACTTGGAGAACATATCTGGCAGTTCGGCAAATAGCTATGCAATATGTCTGAGTTTTGTTAGTCTATGGCAGTGCTTTCCAAACTGTGTCGTGACACGTTAGTGTGTCGGCGGCAGTGTGTCGGTGTGTCCATGCTTTAGCACAACATTTTTTTAATTTAAAATTTTGTTTTTGGTTTCAGACTTTCCGCCTGCTTGCAACGCATATCACGTGATTGATACCTAGTGGGTCACATATCTTAACCTATTGGCGCAGCTCAGCCAGAACTGAAACTATTCCCATATGCGGCACATTGGCTCCTGACTCACGTATAATTTCCTCAATTGGCTCGTGACTGCACATGCAGTCAGTGAGTGAGTGGGGCAGCAGTGTGTTTGCAGCACGGGCAGTAGTCAGTCGGACTTGCAGAGCTCTGAGGGCAGCAGCTTAAACGCTGAGCTGAAGTCAAAGTGTTGGGTTTTTTTTGCAGCTAGATCCTAGTAGTGCATTGCTGCTCCTGCTCTTGCTATATAGACAGGAAGTGAAAGCTTAAAAATGCCTGATGATGAAATGCGAGTGTCTTTATCTAATATTCCACAAAATATTCAGTAACTGTGTTCATCCCATCAACCTCATACATCCCATTTAAATAGTAAGTAGCTATTGGTGTTAAACTTTTTTTTTTTTAACTCTTGCACATACTTACTGTTACTTCTAAATACATTACGTTATTATATAAAATATGTATGTGTCCGTATCTCTTAAAACAAGTTAGTTTAACCTCCTGTTTGCTAGTACAACTGAATTACTGCGTCAGAAAAAGGATGTAGTTCTAAAAAAAGTGTGTCACCAACATAAAAAGTTTGGAAAGCTCTGGTCTATGGGCTATTAATTTTGTCACTCACCCTTGTCATTCCATAGAAACCAGCTATAATCCTATGTAATCTCAGAATATGATACTGTACTTGGGGAACATCTCTGATATGTCTCATTGTTTTGTAAATATAACAATTACAGCTCATTAAAGTCTGTGGGCATTACATCGTGTCATTCCTTTTAGTATATCCCTATTAAAGTGTAGATGTACTGTATGTAGCTGCACGATCATGAATACATTTCTTAAGTCCCTCTATGGCTTTGCCAATGTAAATTCGTGAGGTTACCTGAGGGGAGGCCAGGGTAGAGAGCCAGCTTTCCCTATGCCTTGCTTCGGAGGACACACAGCTACGATAGAATTAAGCAACATCTTTGTTGAACTTTGCCTTCTCTTTCAGTTCTTCCTGATAATATCCTTAGCCTCGAGTAACCCTTATCCCACCGGTATCCTCGAGTGTTTATGGAATAGAAATGGGAGGAACTGGTTCAGAAGTGCAGAACACTATCAGAGCATAAACTAAAGCCAGGAGCGTAAAATACACCTTATATGACGATTACAAAATGTGACTAAAGCCCCTGAGTGACCAAGACGTGGTGCCTGATACCAGGATGAAACCCGCGACGTTATACAAAGATTAGGGGAGGAGCAAAGTCATTCTCTCTTGCCATGATTGGCTTGTCAACCGCACATGAGACACACGTGGTGCAATGCCAGTCTACTAATATTTATGTCTGGGTCCTTATAGTTTGTAATATATAGATTGCTGTTGATCATGGGTTTTGTTAATCGCTTTTATACCACAGTAAGAGCGACGCGTTGTATTATTTCAGCCTCAAATTAGCAATAAAGTCAAGTCCTCTATTTTATATATCGCGCCGCACATAACAGGGAGAGGGCGGACCAATAAGCGTGTCGCGCTCTCACGCTCACAATCCCTTATTGACCAATCAGTGATGGTTGTGGAGTGGGTGTGTTTCTGTTAATGTGACAGGCCCTCATACGTTCTCTGTCTTGACAATAATATGCCAAGGCGAAAACTACATACGCAGGTGGCCTCGGGTTCTTCCCAGGCGGTCATCAGTAAATTCTTCAAGCCTCAAGGGAGAAAGCCCGTCGGTTCAGCGGTGACCCCTGTAGCCAACTCCCATAAGGTCAGGGAAGGGGCGGGCAGGAGGAAAATAGGTTATTTAGGTTCACATATGCTTTGTACTGTGACATCCTGGGTAGTGTTTACAAACTGTAGTGACAGTCGAAAAGCGTTTGCAGTGTGATACATGTAAATGTATTAAACAAATAATAGTTTACACTTATCCAATGGTACAACGTTTACAAACTTCACTATTGAGACACTTTTTAGCTGTACATGGCACTGCTGTGACTTATCAGTGGGTACCCTGGTAGAGCGTCACTCAGTAACACTTTAGTGTCATATACAGCATGGACAGACAGGATTCCTTTCATGATGACAGTTAAAGGGTAATGGAAGTGATTTATCACCTGTAATGCATTACTTCAATGCTGTACATTATTCACGTGGTGTCCATAATATAGGGTTGTGCTTCAGTGTTAGCAGAATCATGTACTACTGAACAGGATACATATTTTTTTATTAAAATGATATACAAGTATGTAGTATTCTGTGATGCAAGGGCAGGACTCCATCTTCTAGGATCCTAGAGCAACATAACTCAATCCAAGCAAAGGACCCCAACTCCAGGGACAAAATCACCACTTTAGGGCCAACGCACTCCCTTAACCCACCTTTAACTGCTTACTTATTGCTAATGCAGCTGTCACCCCTGCACTAGCTTAGCCCAGCTCACAACCACTAGGGAAAAGTCAGTGATACAGCTGAGCTAGCTAATCTTTGAACCAGAGGGAGAGGGCTGTGTGGCCCTATTGCCAATAATAAATTTGCCTGCCTGCTACATCCCATTCCTGCACTGTCACAACTACTAGCACAGCTCAGCTGTCAGTGCTACACTAGCTCATTTAACCAGCTGTGACTGCAAGCAGAAGCAGTAACACTTTTTTTTCTCTTGGCTATTAAACTTTAGTCTGTAACTAAATAGCATGTAGCATGTTTGTGAAAGGGACAGTAAAGTCAAAATTAAACTTTTATGATTCAGATAGAGTATGCAATTTTAAACCACCTTTACAATTTACTTCTGTTACCAAATTTGCTTTGTTCTCTTGGTATCTTTTATTGAAGAGTAAAACTAGGTAGGCTCATTAGAGCTCAGGAGTGTGCACGTGTGTCTTTAGTACTCTAAGGCAGCAGTGTTTTGCAACATTATTTGTAGATTTGTTATACAATGTTGCAAAACGTGCACACTCCTGAGCTCTTAGGAGCCTACCTAGTTTTACTCTTCAATAAAAGATGCCAAGAAAACAAAGCAAATTTGATAACAGAAGTAAATTGTAAAGTTGTTTAAAATTGCATACTCTGAGTCATGATAGTTTAATTATGACTTAGAGTGTCCATTTAATTGAACAAAAATATATTACACAATGTTTCTGAAGTCAATATATAATTTTGCTTTATAAAACTGTTTAATATTTCTTCCGTGCTAAAAAAATCTTTGTTTCTAGCATCGTGAAATTAAAACGAAACAAGATGAATCCTCTGATGCTGAAGAGCCATGTAAGAAGAGAGTCAAGGGTCACCACGAGAATGCAGACGAATGCTGTTCCACTTCCATAAAACACATTGGTAAGTTTCACTATAATTTGTAATTGAATGTGAAAAATTTATGTTGTAGATAAAGAATAATTATCTAAATTTTTTGTTTTTCTGACTACTTATTGCACTCTACTCTCTATTGCTTTCACTTAGCTGTAAAAAGTAGAAATTGGAAAAGTCCATGAATAATCAAGATAATGTTTCCGGCATTTATATATGCTGTTTAACAAAGGATATCAAGAGAATAAAGCAAATTAGATAATATAAGTAAATTGGAATGCTCTTCTTCTTTCTCCTCCCTCTCTCCCTCCCCCCCCCCCGTGTCCGCTCTCTGTTGCCCCCTCCCAGGCTTGGGTAAAGGGACATGAATAAAGACATTAGATTTACTGCATGGAACGTAGGAGGCATTGCCTCTCCCATAAAGCGAAAAACAGTTTTAACTCCTCTTCAGAAGCTTAAAACGTCTATCGCTTTTTTACAAGAAACGCACCTAAATACTGAAGAATCCATGGAATTAAAATCCTCCTGGGTAGCTGAGGTCTTATTCACCCCAACGTTAAACCGAAAAAGGGGAGTGGCAATTCTTCTGGGGAAAAAATTAGCCTATCTTAAATTACTTACAATATCTGACCCAGAGAATGGATATCTAATTTTAAAATCAAAGTGAATGTAAATTTTGATGCTAAAGTGCCCGGTTTTTAAAAATTCGATTAAAAACTTGGGCGCTTTAATTCATCAAAATTTACATTTCACTCATGTTGAGAAAAAAAACTTACCTTTTAATCTTCACAGCCGCTCTAGCTTCCTCCGCCCGTCGCAAAGCCTCTTCCTGGGTCTAAAATGAGGAATCCGGCTTCTTCCAATCACAGCGTTGAATCAGACACTGATTCCCCCGGGGGGAAGCCGTGATTGGAGGATGACCTATCCATCATTTCTGACGTCAGAAATGGCTTGCAACAACAAGCTGCTGTGAAGATTAAAAAAGTAATTTTTTTTTTGTTTTTTTTTCTCAACAGGAGTGAAATTTAAATTTTGATGAATTAAAGTGCCCCTGTTTTTAATCACATTTTCAAAAACCGGACACTTTAGCATCAAAATTGACATTCACTTTAAAGATTGCAAACTCAATATTCACCATCTGTAACCTTTAAGCACCTAATATAATTGACCTAAACTTTTGGGACTCTCTTCAGGCTAAAATTTTACAGGTGGCAGAGGGGCATCTGATTCTAGCCGGCGACTATAATATGTCTCCTCGATACCCTCTGGATAGGCTTAGGCGAGGCGCACTTCAAAAGAAAACAAAAACTGTTTAACTCTATCTCTCATAATCTAGCAGTTAGAGATATTTGGAGAGTACAGAATCCAGACACTAGGATTTATACCTGTTATTCCAAAGTTTTTAAATCATTATCAAGGATTGATCTTATGCTGACAAGTGATAGTCTTTTTAAAATTGGTACCAGAGCCTCAATATCCGAAATTTGTATCTCGGATCATGCTCCCATAATGCTAGACATTCCAGGTGTTAATGTCTGCACTCGAGTGCCGCGTTTTTTATATCCAAAATATCTGAACAAAAACCCTAAATTCAGAAATTAGCTAAAAATCAAGCTGGATGAATATTTTCAACTCAACATTGGTTCAGTTCCCAGCTTTTCGACTATATGGGAGACGGCGAAGGCCGCACTAAGAGGAGAAATCATTGCTTATATGGCCAGAGTTAAACAGGACTCTAGACTAAAAGAAAGAGAAGTAATAGCCGCCGTAACAAACGCTTATACCTAAGCTCCCCCTTGGATGATAACTGGAGAAGATATATTAGGGCAAAGAGAGAACGCAATACTTATCTAACCTCCCATACATCACACGCAGAATTAAGATACCAAGCGAAACTATACAAATATGGTAACAAATCGGGCAAATTATTATCTAAGCTAGTGAAAAACTGCAGACAATCCTCGATAATTGAATCTATACAGGATAAAGGGAAACCTGATAAATTGTGCCTTAAAAGAGTTAGGGAAGCTCTGCATCTTCACACTTGGCGTCGCCATCTTGGAACTAAAGTGTTATTGCACCCATTGATTTCTAGTTGCCACACCTCTAAGTTCTAAGTATTAAATTGATAATTCTTCATATAATCTTTTCCTAGGGTGTTGTTTACCCATAATGAAAAATAAACTATTTAAATTCTCATCCTTCTTGTGAATACTTTGAATTTAGTGTCTGATATTATCTGAAGGTAAACATTATTTGTGACCAACGCCCAAGGGAGTTATGCGCTACCATTTCATATGTACAGTGATTTTGTGGTCTTCTTGACAAGCCATATCATGCACTTGAGTTTAGGCTGCACAATACAGAGTGGGAGCTGGACATTATTGCAGTGGCTATGTTGTGCTTTATTGTTCCTGAAGGATTTTTATATGTTATTGTTATGTAACTTAAATTGTGAAAAAAACTGCAAATGGTACAGCTGTCAAAAGCCGAGACTATCAATGATCAGTAAAAGTGCAATGCTTCTGTCACTGGATGCAACAACACATGCGCACCAAGATGGTGACACCCAGTATAAAGAGCGTTACCAACTGGCTTCTGTATTGGGTTAAAATGAGAACTTTAAAGGGACAGTCTATGCCAGAATTTTTATTGTTTAAAAAAAATAAATAAATGTAATTTATTACCCATTCCCTTGTTTTACATAACCAACACGGTTATATTAATAGATTATTTACCTCTGTGATTATCTTGTATCTAAGCCACTGGAGACTGCCTCCTTATTTCAGTTCTTTTGACAGACTTGCATTTTATACAATCAGTGCTGACTTATAGGTAACTCCACAGAAGTGAGCATAATGTTATCTCTATGGCACACATGACCTAGTGCTGTCTAGCTGGGAAAAACTGTCAAAATGCACTGAGATAAGTGGCAACTTTCAAGGGATTAGAAATTAGCATATGAGCCTACCTAAGTGTAGCTTTTAACAAAAGAATACCAAGAGAAGAAAGCAAATGTGATGATGAAAGGAAATTGGAAAGTTGTTTAAAATTGCATGCTCTATCTGAATCATGCAAGTTTAATTTTGAAATGACTATCCCTTTAAATAAATTTGAAAAACAATTGCATGCTGAGTTCTAACCACGCCACTGTAGTTGTACTCAGCATTTTAATGTCCCTTTAAATCGGAGGAATATAAATGATACTGCTACAACACAACTCTGTATTAGGGATTACACTGCTGCTCATGTACTAAATAAAATAAAAATTTCAAGAAAAACATTTTCAAGTAATTCTCTTTTCTTGGTACATTAATTGATATGTTTAAAGGGACACTGTACCCAAAAAAAATTTCTTTAGTGACTCAGATAGAACATGACATCTTAAGCAACTTTCTAATTTACTCCTATTATCAAATTTTCTTCATTCTCTTGGTATCTTTATTTGAAATGTAAGTTTAGATGCCGGCCCATTTTTGGTGAACAACCTGGGTTGTTCTTGCTGATTGGTGGTTAAATTCATCCACCAATAAAAAAGTGCTGTCCGGAGTACTGAGCCAAAAAAAACCCTTAGATGCCTTCTTTTTCAAATAAAGATAGCAAGAGAACAAAGAAAATGTGATAATAGAAGTACATTAGAAAGTTGCTTAAAATTGCATGCTCTATCTGAATCCCGAAAAAAAATATTTGGGTTCAGTGTCCCTTTAAGATGATGTGATTTTAAACTGTAGGTGTGGACAGATTTAGTAATGTATTCTCCTATATCTCGAGATGAAATAAGGAAAGCTATAGAAAAAACTAAATTAAATAAGGCGGCAGGCCCCGATGGCCTTCCAGCAGAGTTTTTTTAAGATATTATTGGAAGAGATTATAGAGACCATGGAAAAACTTTTTAATAACTATTTCATTAATGGTCAACAGATGTCGAAAAAATTTTCAGCAGCTAATATTTCTTTAATTCTTAAAAAAGACAAAGACCCGGAAGACCCTGCGTCCTATAGACCTATTTCTGTTCTCAATACAGATTATAAAATTTTAACTTCTATCTTAGCTTCCAGGCTCTCAGCCTCTTTTGATAAGATAATCCATCCCGATCAAACGGGTTTTATGTGTACTAGGAATTCTTCAAAAAATATCCGCAAGGTCTTAACCTGCATAGATTATATTCATAGCAGTGCGCAAGCCGAACAGAGACAATCTTTGCAAGATACAGCTTTAATTAGTCTTGATGCCGAAAAAGCATTCAATGCGATAATTTGGAAGCATTTATTCAGAGCCCTTGAAGAATTTGGCTTTAGGAATCAATTTACCCATTTCATTCATAATATTTATAGAAATCCTATTTCATATCTTCTAGTTAACTCTAGCTTATCTCCACCACTGACACTAGGCAGAGGCACAAGACAGGGTTGCCCTCTGTCGCCCTTTTTATTTAATATTGCTTTAGAACCGCTAGCGATATGGCTAAGAGATGCAATCAATGGTATTAGATTTGGAGCACAAAATCTAAAATTGCTTATCTATGCAGATGACCTATTAATATTTTTAGGGAATCCTGGCCAGGAAATCCCTATAGTTTTAGATAGCCTAAATATGTTTAGTTCTTTCTCTGGCTATAAAATTAACTCTAAGAAAAGTGAACTAATGTGGATTAAAAAGGTTAGTTCTACCAAGTTTAATTTCCCTTTTAAACCAGCGGAAACATTTAAATATCTAGGTATCCACATGCATGCCAATCCTAAGCTATGGTATAAACTAAATATCCCTCCTCTTGTTAAGAAAATTGAAAACGACTTAGAATCCTGGATCTCTCTGCCCTTGTCAATCTCAGCTCGCGTCAGTCTTATCAAGACCATTATATTCCCACGTCTGTTATATCCCCTACAGAACCTACCACTATTTATCTCGATTTCGGATCAACGCAAATTATATTCTATCTTCTCCAGATTTATCTGGAAAAACAAAAAATCTCGTATTTCGCTTAAAAAATTAATGCATTCTCGCCACTCAGCTGGACTTGCATTACCAAATATTCAATTTTATAATATTGTTTGTCTAGCTAAAATTGCTATAGACTGGTTAGCCGACACTAACATCTTCTCCTGTTCAGCTATGGAAAACTTTGTTATCCCCCTTTTCTATTAAAGCCATTGTGCATCACACACTTAAGGATTTACCTTATAATATTAAAGGACTGTTAACTATTAAAAATATTATTAAAGCCTGACAAAAATGTTGTACTTTTACAGGAGTTGATTATTCTTTTTCTGAAGCTCTCCCAATAATTGGTACAATAGATTTCTCTCCAGGTTACTCTCGGGCAGCTTTTAAGAAATGGGCAGATAAAGGCCTAATTAATATATATCAAATCTTTCAGGATTATGGCCATATCTGCTCTTTTGAATCTCTTGTCTTACAATTTGGTCTTCCTAGACAGGATATGATTGCCTATTTTCAGCTAAGGCATTATGTCAATAGTCATAGCTGGGAACTTAATCAAGGTTTAGCATGGTCTGATATCAAAAAATGTATATCGAAATTTAGAGTAGGACTGTCTTCAATTTCTCTCATGTATGATATAATGCTCAATAAACAGAACCTACTCAATCTTAATGATATTTTCACCTCTTGGTCACGGGACTGCCCAAATTTGGAGGATGATGAAATAAAAGCCAGCTGTATTTTAGTAAATAAATGTTGAATTCCTTCGAGCTGGAAAGAATCACATCTTAAAATTATAAATAGATCTTATATAACACCATTAAGATTGTCAAAGATGTATAGTTCTCAATCTGCCACTTGTCCTCGGTGTTCATATCCCAAAGCTGATTTACTACACAAGTTTTACTATTGTCCTAAACTAAGACAATTATGGAATAAATTATCTTTCTGGTTAAAAAAGTTTTATGGCATTAATATTTCATTTAGTCCAGAAAATATTATTTTTCTTAATATTCACATTATCAACTCTAAGTTAAGACTAAAAACCGTAGCATCTATCATTCTGTCAATCAGACATCTTATAGCAAAAAATTGGAAATCTAAATCGGTCCCCTCCTCTCTGGTTATTCAGGAAATACAAAATCAAATAATTTTTTAATCTTACCATCTTAAATCTGCTAAAGAGAAAAAAATATTTTTTTTTATTTCTGATTGGTTACCTATTATTAAATCTTATACACTTAATATCCAAAAATGCATTTTGTCTCCATTTTTAAGTTCAGATAGTTTTGCTGAATTTGTACTATATGATGAATTTCCAGCATCTTGGGTCTCTTGCTATAGAGAGCAAGGATCCTTTTGAATATAGGCCAGGATTCTAGTGTATGATAAGGATCCGCATAGGGGTGAGGGCGAAAGGGTTTTTTTTTTCCTTGATTGGTTTTCTGTTTATTCTTTTCTTTCCTTTTTTTTTTTTTATTATGAGAATAGAAGAAAAATGAGTTAGCCTCAGACTTTGATATTATCCATTATGTTTAAAAAATCTAAGCATGCCAAAGTTTTGGTTGATATCACAAAGATTATTATAAGTCAATTTAGGTTTAAGATACTAACTATTTATGTATATAAGATATGATTTCATGATATTCATTTGCCCTGTGCGGCATATATCATTTGTACTATGATTTTTAGGTCTATGGATTTTTTTCGTATTTAATGTTACAGTTCTTAAGCAGTATAATTGAAGGATATAAAGTTGTTAAGTTAAGGAATATATATGTATATATCTTATCTAGGAGTTTTCCTGGTCAATTTAATGCTTGAGATTCTAATTTACTTGTCTATAGAGGCAAGAATGTTAATTATCTTTGTATCAACCTGGTCAATATTGTTATCATTTTGGCCCTGCGTGGCATATACTATGTGACTTGTGATTTTCATATTTGCTGACTCTTTCAAATAAAAAGTTATAAAAAAAAAAAGACTTAGTAATGTATTAAGCTAAATTATTTCTGTAAGTCATTTTTAGACTCTACTAAAGTTGCTCATTTTGTAAAGCATTTGCTGAATCTGTACATTCTGTATCTTCATTTTTAGACCAGAAAAAAATAGAAAAGCCGATTATTTCTTTGCACACCCTGGACAGATTGAGGAAGTTTTGCAGTGAGACTGAAAAATCATGCAGTGATGAACATCTGCACAAGAAAATACCTGAAATCCTGGTACCTTGGCCTGGTTTTAAAGATGCACCTATCAAGCTCGAAAATACAGACGGAGGCTCACATTTTAGTGTTGGGGTATGAGATAGTGATTTGGATAATGATCTCCTTTTTTATAATTAGGTGATGATGATGATTATTATTAATATAGAGCACATTTGTTACAGTGCACTTGCAATATTATAAGTATAAACCGTTCAGAACAGTGAAAACCTATATCTGCAACAAATAAATTAAACTACAAAGTCGCAACTATTGTCTTCTATGAAATATTAATATCACAAACACAAAATCTTCTCGCAGAACAAAAGAAAAAAACACGCCAAAAGCAAAATACCCGATTTTTTTCAAAACAGAAAAAGACTTAAAATACATATAATGGCATTATACTATAAAAATACATACAAATAAAACATTGTATATACATTTATAATATCCCCACAACTTCTATAGGTTTCATAGTAAGGTGTTTTTTTTTTTGGTCTTTATTAACAATAGCGATCACAGACATAACAAATATATAGACTTTTCATGGGAGTATCTTTAAAAGTATTTCTTCTGTTAAGTGTGATCAGTCCACGGGTCATCATTACTTGTGGGATATTAACTGCTCCCCTACAGGAAGTGCAAGAGGATTCACCCAGCAGAGTTGCTATATAGCTCCTCCCCTCTACGTCACCCCCAGTCATTCTCTTGCACCCAACGACTAGATAGGATGTGTGAGAGGACTATGGTGATATATTTAGTTTTTATATCTTCAATCAAAAGTTTGTTATTTTATAATAGCACCGGAGTGTGTTATTCCTTCTCTGGTAGAATTTGAAGAAGAATCTACCTGAGTTTTTCTATGATTTTAGCCGGAGTAGTTAAGATCATATTGCTGTTTCTCGGCCATCTGAGGAGAGGTAAACTTCAGATCAGGGGACAGCAGGCAGATTAATCTGCAAAGAGGTATGTAGCAGTTTATTATTTTCTGACATGGAATTGATGAGAAAATCCTGCCATACCGTTATAATGTAAACTCAGCCTTGAATGCAGTAGATGTAGCTGATATCAGGCTGTCATGTATGTATATTTTACACTTCAGTTTTCTGGGAAATGGTACTTCTCTGGCTTTTAAACTGTATACATAGACTTAACCTATTTTGCAGGGACTTGCAATAGGTTTTAAATGACAATTAATTATTGAGGTAAAACGTTTTTTTGCTGGCATGTAAAAACGTTTTTTTCTCTGAGGTACTGGGTGAAAAAATGTTTTGGGCAATATTTTTCCACTTGGCAATAGTTTTGATTTAAATTAGAGCAGTTCACTGATCCCTCTCACTGTTATGTGTGTGGGGGAGGGGCGATTTTTGGCGCTTTTTCTAAGCATCAGAAAAACTCAGTCAGAGGTTCATTTTCTTCCTGCATGATCCGGTTCATCTCTACAGAGTTCAGGGATCTCCAAAGCCTTTTTTGAGGGAAGTAATCATTACAGCAGAGCTGTGCTGATTGTATTGACTGTGATATAAAAAACGTTTATTTGTGTATTTTTTTCTGCTGCCTGGGTTAGTTATCATTTGCTGAGGGGAACAATCCTTTGCTAAAACTGTATATTCTGACAAAGATTGATGCTATAACTTAATTATTTTATCTGTTATAATATTTTTCTGTGCTTCTTAAAGGCACAGTTCTTTTTCATATTATTTGTAAATTACTTTGAAAAGTATTTCCAAGTTGCTGTTTATTTGCTAGTGTGTTAAACATGTCTGATTCAGAGGAATATCTCTGTGCTATATGTGTTAATGCCAAAGTGGAGCCCAATAGAAATTTATGTACTAAATGTATTGATGCTACTTTAAAAAACAGTCAATCTGTACAAATTGAACATATTTCACCAAACAACGAGGGGAGAGTTATGCCGACTAACTCGCCTCACGTGTCAGTACCTGCATCTCCCGCTCAGGAGGTGCGTGATATTGTAGCGCCGAGTGCATCTGGGCGGCCATTACAAATCACATTACAAGATATGGCTACTGTTATGACTGAAGTTTTGGCTAAACTACCAGAACTAAGAGGTAAACGTGATCACTCTGGGATGAGAACAGAGTGCGCTGATAATGCAAGGGCCATGTCTGATACTGTGTCACAGTTTGCAGAACGTGAAGACGGAGAGCTTCATTCTGTGGGTGACGGTTCTGATCCAAATAAACTGGACTCAGACATTTCAAATTTTAAATTTAAGCTTGAGAACCTCCGTGTGTTACTAGGGGAGGTATTAGCGGCTCTGAATGATTGTAACACAGTTGCAATCCCAGAAAAAATGTGTAGGTTGGATAAATATTTTGCGGTACCGACGAGTACTGACGTTTTTCCTATACCTAAGAGACTTACTGACATTGTTACTAAGGAGTGGGATAGACCCGGTGTGCCTTTCTCACCCCCTCCTATATTCAGAAAAATGTTTCCAATAGACGCCGCCACACGGGACTTATGGCAAATGGTCCCTAAGGTGGAGGGAGCAGTTTCTACTTTAGCTAAGCGTACCACTATCCCAGTGGAGGATAGCTGTGCTTTTTCAGATCCAATGGATAAAAAATTAGAGGGTTACCTTAAGAAAATGTTTGTTCAACAAGGGTTTATATTGCAACCTCTTGCATGTATTGCGCCTGTCACGGCTGCAGCAGCATTTTGGTTTGAGTCTCTGGAAGAGACACTTCAATCATCCACACTAGATGACATCACACACAAACTTAAATTCCTTAAGTTAGCTAATTCATTTATTTCAGATGCCGTAGTACATTTAACTAAACTTGCGGCTAAAAATTCAGGATTCGCCATTCAGGCACGCAGAGCTCTGTGGCTGAAATCCTGGTCAGCTGATGTTACGTCTAAATCTAAATTGCTTAATATTCCTTTCAAAGGGCAGACCTTATTCGGGCCCGGCTTGAAAGAGATTATTGCTGACATTACAGGAGGTAAAGGTCATGCCCTGCCTCAGGACAAGGCCAAAGCCAAGGCTAGACAGTCCAATTTTCGTTCCTTTCGTAATTTCAAAGCAGGAGCAGCATCAACTTCCTCTGCACCAAAACAGGAAGGAGCTGTTGCTCGCTACAGACAAGGCTGGAAACCTAACCAGTCCTGGAACAGGGGCAAACAGGCCAGAAAACCTGCTGCTGCCCCTAAGACAGCATGAATTGAGGGCCCCCGATCCGGGACCGGATCTAGTGGGGGGCAGACTTTCCCTCTTCGCCCAGGCTTGGGCAAGAGATGTTCAGGATCCCTGGGCGTTAGAGATCATATCTCAGGGATACCTTCTGGACTTCAAATCCTCTCCCCCAAGAGGGAGATTTCATCTGTCAAGGTTGTCAACAAACCTAACAAAGAAGGAAGCGTTTCTACGCTGCGTACAAGATCTTTTATTAATGGGAGTGATCCATCCAGTTCCGCGGTTGGAACAAGGACAAGGGTTTTACTCAAATCTGTTTGTAGTTCCCAAAAAAGAGGGAACCTTCAGGCCAATCTTGGATTTAAAGATCCTAAGCAAATTCCTAAGAGTTCCATCGTTCAAGATGGAAACTATTCGAACAATTTTGCCCATGATCCAAGAGGGTCAGTACATGACCACAGTGGATTTAAAGGATGCTTACCTTCACATACCGATTCACAAAAGTCATTACCGGTATCTAAGGTTTGCCTTTTTAGACAGGCATTACCAGTTTGTAGCTCTTCCATTCGGACTAGCTACGACTCCAAGAATCTTCACAAAGGTTCTGGGCACTCTTCTGGCGGTACTAAGACCGCGAGGAATTTCAGTAGCTCCGTACTTAGACGACATACTGATACAAGCTTCAAGCTTTCAAACTGCCAAATCTCATACAGAGATAGTACTGGCATTTCTAAGGTCGCATGGATGGAAAGTGAATGAAGAGAAAAGTTCTCTCTTTCCACTCACAAGAGTTCCCTTCCTGGGGACTCTGATAGATTCTGTAGAAATGAAGATTTACCTGACAGAGGACAGGTTAACAAAACTTCAAAATGCATGCCGTGTCCTTCATTCCACTCTAAATCTGAATCAAGAGACCAGAAATTCTCTTCTATGGTGGCTTTATCGGCCACATCTGTCCAGGGGAATGCCATTCAGCAGGCCAGACTGGTCAATTGTAACAACAGACGCCAGCCTACTAGGTTGGGGCGCTGTCTGGAATTCTCTGAAGGCTCAGGGACTATGGAATCAGGAGGAGAGTCTTCTTCCAATAAACATTCTGGAATTGAGAGCAGTCCTCAATGCTCTTCTGGCTTGGCCCCAGTTAACAACTCGGGGGTTCATCAGGTTCCAGTCGGACAACATCACGACTGTAGCTTATATCAACCATCAGGGAGGGACAAGAAGCTCCCTAGCAATGATGGAAGGATCGAAGATAATTCGCTGGGCAGAGTCTCACTCTTGCCACCTGTCTGCAATCCACATCCCGGGAGTGGAGAACTGGGAGGCGGATTTCTTAAGTCGTCAGACTTTTCATCCGGGGGAGTGGGAACTTCATCCAGAGGTCTTTGCCCAAATACTTCGAAGTTGGGGCAAACCAGAGATAGATCTCATGGCGTCTCGACAGAACGCCAAGCTTCCGCGCTACGGGTCCAGATCCAGGGATCCGGGAGCGGTCCTGATAGATGCCTTGACAGCACCATGGACCTTCAGGATGGCTTATGTGTTTCCACCTTTCCCGATGCTTCCTCGATTGATTGCCAGAATCAAACAGGAGAAAGCATCAGTGATTCTAATAGCGCCTGCATGGCCACGCAGGACTTGGTATACAGATCTGGTGGACATGTCATTCTGTCCACCTTGGTCGTTACCTCTGAGACAGGACCTTCTGATTCAGGGTCCTTTCAAACATCAAAATCTAACTTCTCTGAAGCTGACTGCTTGGAAATTGAACGCTTGATCTTATCAAAGCGTGGTTTTTCTGAGTCAGTTATTGATACCTTAATACAGGCTAGGAAGCCTGTTACCAGAAAGATTTACCATAAAATATGGCGTAAATACCTATATTGGTGCGAATCCAAAGGTTACTCTTGGAGTAAGGTTAGGATTCCTAGGATATTGTCTTTTCTACAAGAAGGTTTAGAAAAGGGGTTATCCGCTAGTTCCTTAAAGGGACAGATCTCAGCTCTGTCCATTCTGTTACACAAGCGTCTGTCAGAAGTTCCAGACGTTCAGGCTTTTTGTCAGGCTTTGGCCAGGATTAAACCTGTGTTTAAAGCTGTGGCTCCACCATGGAGTTTAAACCTTGTTCTTAACGTTTTACAGGGTGTTCCGTTTGAACCCCTTCATTCCATTGATATAAAGTTGTTATCTTGGAAAGTTCTATTTTTAATGGCTATTTCCTCGGCTCGAAGAGTCTCTGAGTTATCAGCCTTACATTGTGATTCTCCTTATTTGATTTTTCACTCGGATAAGGTAGTTCTGCGTACTAAACCTGGGTTCTTACCTAAGGTAGTCACTAACAGGAATATCAATCAGGAGATTGTTGTTCCATCCTTGTGCCCAAATCCTTCTTCGAGGAAGGAACATCTTTTGCACAATCTGGATGTAGTTCGTGCCCTTAAATTTTATTTACAGGCAACTAAAGATTTTCGACAAACGTCTTCCCTGTTTGTCGTTTACTCTGGTCAGAGGAGAGGTCAAAAAGCTTCTGCTACCTCTCTCTCTTTTTGGCTTCGTAGCATAATTCGTTTAGCTTATGAGACTGCTGGACAGCAGCCTCCTGAAAGAATTACAGCTCACTCCACTAGAGCTGTGGCTTCCACTTGGGCCTTTAAGAATGAGGCCTCTGTTGAACAGATTTGCAAGGCTGCAACTTGGTCTTCGCTTCATACTTTTTCCAAATTTTACAAATTTGACACTTTTGCTTCCTCGGAGGCTATTTTTGGGAGAAAGGTTCTTCAGGCAGTGGTTCCTTCTGTATAAAGAGCCTGCCTATCCCTCCCATCATCCGTGTACTTTTGCTTTGGTATTGGTATCCCACAAGTAATGATGACCCGTGGACTGATCACACTTAACAGAAGAAAACATAATTTATGCTTACCTGATAAATTCCTTTCTTCTGTAGTGTGATCAGTCCACAGCCCGCCCTGTTTTTTAAGGCAGGTAAATATTTTTTAAATTATACTCCAGTCACCACTACACCCTTGGCTTCTCCTTTCTCGTTGGTCCTTGGTCGAATGACTGGAGGTGACGTAGAGGGGAGGAGCTATATAGCAACTCTGCTGGGTGAATCCTCTTGCACTTCCTGTAGGGGAGCAGTTAATATCCCACAAGTAATGATGACCCGTGGACTGATCACACTACAGAAGAAAGGAATTTATCAGGTAAGCATAAATTATGTTTTTAATAGGGAAACATCACTGTTCCTAATTTTCAAAGCATAGTCCTGCATGTTAGACGCACCTTTTCAACCATATCCGTCTCGTCCGCTTTTCAGTGTTGAGCATTTCCATAGTGAGAAATCTAGTGAATGTACAGTGAATTTTAATTTTCATACGCATTGTTTGAACTGTTACTACACAGAAACCATTTTTTGCTGTAGTGAATGCATTGAATGTTGTGTAAACTTACTTTAAATACAGACCTCCCCTGCCAAAATTGGAGGTTACTGGTGATGTTGGCCGACTTGCTGAAACTGTGATCAATATTTCCTATGAGCAACATCGCCACTTGTCGGAACATAGAAGGTCAGCCCACGTTCTTTTAATATATATTGCACGGATTGCGAGACGGGTGAGGGCATAAAGGCAATTTCTCGTGGGTCTGAAGATGGTTTGATCATCAGGGCCTAAGTGAGAATATTCCCTCTCACTTGTAGAGGAAATTCTCTTATTATACAATTTACCAGGGGGAGAGGCTAAGGTCTGTCCACTTGAGGCCAGTACAGGCCTCAGCGGTCCAGATCAGTAAGTCATCCATAAAGTATAGTGTATTGAAACAATTCTAGTACATTTTGTTATTACTTTGTATAAAGTGCCTACTATATTGCTTCCAAGATTTTACATGCTTATTTAAGTCCTTTAACACACAAACATTTGATTACACACTTTAACCTTCTAATCACAAGTATCTTTATTAAATATACCTCAATAGATAGGACTACTCAGTGAGTCTCTAGCTTGCCTTATTAGAAGTGGATTAAATATCCATTAAAGGGTTATGAAACCCACATTTTTTCTTCCATGATTCAGATAGATCATACAATTTTAAACAGCTTTCCAATTTACTTCTTTTATCAAATTTGCTTCATACTCTTGGCATCCTTTGTTGAATGATTAGTAATGTACTACTGGGAAATAGCTGAAAGCGAATGACAAAGAGGCTTATTTGTGCAGCCACCAATAGGCAGCTTCTGAGCCTACCTAGGTATGCATTTCAACAAAGGATGTAAAGTGAACGCAACAAACTAGATAATAGAAATAAATTTGAAAGTTTCTTTTTCAAATAAAAAATAAACACGAAGGAACTATTTCCAATATGTTTATTAAATGCATTAGGTATAGCAAGTCATGTGGAACATTAAGAGGAAGCACATTTTATATTGGTGTCCCTTTAATAAAATCTGCAAATACTGACATGCATTTATTCTTAAGACGCGATAATAATCATCATCATAATTATTATTATTATAATATTCTGTGCACTTTCTTGCTATGTACCTAATTCCGGACAAACTGTTACTTTTTTTAAAAATAGAATGTCAACAGGGACACATTGCAATAAAAATGCAGACAGCAGTTGGAAGATATTTTTAAAATGGACATAGAATTAGCAAAAAACCTCAGACTTGTAGTATATAAAGTATAACAATACAAGCAAAAGGTTAGCATGTTAATATATTACTGAAACATATAGTAACTTATGAAACCCTAAACCGCTTTTTTCAATAACTGCAAACTGTGCATCTCTTTATGAACATTGTGTTCCAGTTAGAAGTAATCCATAGACAAGGATGAAATCTAGAAGACAACAACAAAATCTAGGAGACAACAGCATTTTTTTAGTATGCAAGGGTTATACTGAAAGTTTCTGTTCCTAAATGTGTGTAATTAAGATCTATTATATAGTATAATAATACACAGAGCATTAATAGCACATCAAACAGCAACTTTTTACCTAATGGATACTCAGGGTGTGACCTCCTCAGCGATGCATGGGTCCTACAGCAAAACTGCAATGTGCTGTAGAGGTGGGTGTGACCCTTGTCTATGCAAGAAGTGCATTCAGCTCAAAGGAAAGAGGTGCAACTGTTATCTTTGCATCACTCTCCATTAAACCAATAGGGCAGGGTCTGGACAATTACCAGGCACACAAGTTAGTAGAGCCCTTCAATAGATTCCGTTTGGTAAAACTTCTGAGACCTTAGAGTTAGTGTAACAAGCTAGAGCTCTACAAATCCCTGGTGCCAGGGAGCCACAGCTCCTAGAAATGTTTACTTTTTGGCTTCTAATGTTTGGGATCATTCTACATCTATCTGTATGTGTTAAAGCTTGTCTGGTTTCTAAAAATATATATGGCTGGGTGCTTAATATTCTTAAGTTTGTTAGTCTCCACATGTAAGCACTGATTTATGATTTTGAGTGGATGTCAATTCCACACAGGAGGATCCATCAAGATTTGAGCAATTCTCTTCATCAAAGCTGCTTGAAAATGCAACAGAGTCTGTAGATGGGAAAATGTTGAACCGAAGAACAAAGAACATCTTTACTCCACTTGAAGAACAATTTATGGAGATCAAGGAGCAGTATAAGGATGCCATATTATGTGTGGAATGTGGTTACAAATACAGGTTCTTTGGAGAGGATGCGGAGGTGAGAAAATGTGATTAAACTCTATCTCTGTAGCCGTCTTATATGCACTTCTGGCACGTTAATTACTTCGAGTGCCACTTGTCCCTAAACCAAAAGTAATAATATTAGTATTTGACATAATCTAATCTACAAATTATCTCTAAGGTAAAATGTAGGCTCCTATATTTCCCATGTAAAAGATACACTAGTTATTTCTTGTATATCCTTAAAGGAACATTTTAGTATAAAACTTAAATTCTTTATCAATATTTTAGATAAACTTTTCTAAAGGATTGTGATCGACCTTTATGTGTTTAACGCCCTGAAAATGCTTTAACTGATAGTCAAAAGCTGTGCTTCTTAATATGGTTATAGCCATAGGATGTAATCAGAGAGCCATTCAGAAGCAACATACTTGCGCAATTCTAATTTGGAGTCCATCAGATGAGTGAGTTTGATTTTATATTTTTTTCTTATGTTAAACACACAGTTTGAATATGGAATTAGTTTAAAAACAATGCTCTGACATGTTTGTCCTGCACGGCTATTCGCTAAAAGGTGGAAACGTCACCTCTCAGCCAAATAGGGTTCTGCCGTGGGCTGCTTGAGCAGCTCAGTGCAGCGAACGCTTCAAACAAATAAAGCAACTTTCAGCATGAAGTATTTTGTACTTCATGACTGAAAGTCCCCATTATTTGTTCCGATGGTAAATCCTAGCATTTCACAAACGCTAGAATTTACCATCACTTTAAGCCAAATTTCTAGTCTCTTGTTGCCCTTTACCTTTTTTTTTTTTTTTTTTTATTCAAAGCTTTATTTAGAACAAATAACTGAGACATCCAGGTTATAGTATCAGCAACCAATTAGTTTGTTGATTTATTTAGTACATTTTGTAGCTCTAGGACATATGTTTGTCTAAGTAGTGGTGCCAAGTTCAAAGCCTAAGCAGTTAATACAGAACAAAATATGATATGGTTCAGGTTACGTAACCAAATTTTGAATCTGAACCCCAGTTTGTAAACTGTAAATATTGTGTTGGTGCCTATGAGTAAACAGGAGACCTTTAAAATAATAGACTGTAGTAAAAATTAATGTGCAGTGTTACAAAAACTATGCATTTTAGTTTGATTGTCAAATGTACCTCTTTCTCTTGCTATTCATTCTTGAAACTTAGTTTGATTGAATACCTAGGTACCCTCAGGAGCATACGTGTTTCTTGAGCTCTATAAAAGACATTGTTGATTATACTGTTGCCATACAGTTATTAAGACACATGCAGGCTCCTGAGCCTACTTCCATGCAAAATGAAGCATGCCAAAGAAAGCAAAGGCTATAATAGTAATATACTGGATTTTTTAAATGCATGTATTTATATTGTTTTTATTTACTTTTTTTTCTTTTTAATTGTATTCTCTGACTCATGAAAATTGTATTTTTCCCATGTTCCTTTATGAGAGAGTGGTAGACATAGCAGTAAAATATATTTATATTGGTGCTTAGAAACCCCCCCCCCCAATAGTAAGTAATTTTTACTTACTATAACACATATTGTGACTATTTCAGAAGCTGCTTTGTGCCAGTGAGTTCCAATTAGAACAAAACAGCTGGATGTTGTACATCTGTATCATGTGCTATTCTTTTCAGCCTGTCTTGTATAACTTTGAACTGCTATGCAAGGTTTAAGATAAAAAGGGAAGCAATGTTAAAGGGACAGTATACTGTAAAATAGTTTTTCCCTTAATGTGTTTACAATTGCTTTTTTTACCAACTGCAGTGTAAAAAATGTATGAAAATTAGCTTTTTAAGGTTTATTTCTGTATATTAAAGCTCTGATTTTGTGTTTTGAAGCCACAGCCTAATAAAATAGGTTGAGCTTGTAGGTATAATCAGATCTCATTACTGTATCACATTGTGCACATATACCTGCTTCTTTATCTTATATCTGTCTTTAAAACAATCACCAATACTTTGAGAGAACAATGGAAAATCAACATTTTATTACCTTATCTCTGCTTTATCACACTGGAAGTGTAATTTCTTCTGCTGGCTGCGTTTACAAAGCTTATCTATAGCTGGTACGCGCGGCCACAAACTTTCAGAATAGGTGGGGATATCACAGGCTAAATTAACAATTTAAAATGCCAATATAAGGGTAAAGGAGCTACTTGTAAACAATTTAATACACTCCAGCAGGTAAAGTGGATCATTGGGAACAAATTAAAGGGGAGAACATTTTTGAGTAAACTGTCCCTTTAACCTCTCTCTTGCATATGTTAACCCAGAATCCCATGCTACGGTGGAAAAAGTGCTTAGTAGTTCTGTTGGAAAACAAGTTTCCTGTCTTGTTTTGATATGTAAATAAGGTATCCAATTAATTTAATAATTTTAATTTGCCTAAAAGAACCCCAAATATATCAAATACATGACCCAAAGAAGGGCAAGCAAGTTATTTATTGTGTTTTGTTTTTTGTTAGCAGTTGACCGTACAACCAGTCACAGCATTCAATTGTAGCTATAATTATTAAAACCAGTGGTACTTGTCAGATAACTGACTGTATGCTACACAGCCTAAAATGGTTATTTTGCAGAGAAAAGCATTACTATTCATAAATACCCAGTAATGTGCACGTGTGTGTTATTTAAGGTCAGTTATTCTCTACTTGTAAGCAGATTTACTGTAGTCACATGAAGGACATTAGCGCTGCGGAATCTGTTGGCGCTCTACAAGTAACCGATAATAATAATAAAAGGAACATGAGTTACAGTGCCTACATCCTTTAATCATGGCTGGTAAATTATGCAGAAATTATTAATTGCTTCCCATGCTAGAGCTTTTATTATGTCCAATAACAAGTAGTTGTGCAGCGACATTCCCACATCACATGAGCCCATGAATGCCTCAACTACAAACACCTGACACATCCTCCTGCTGCTCTTTTGATGAGATTGACTCAAAATCTAAGGGTTGTGAAGAGTATCAAATTTAGCCCTGTTGGAAGCTAATTGGTCTGGAAAAGTAAACTCTTTAACTTCTCTGTAGATCACATAACTGCTTCCCAGAAAATGCTTGCAAATAAAATATTGTCTGGCAACAAATCTGGATTACATGCCTAAGTTGGATATTTTTGAGCAAACTGATATTTAGCAAAGTCTCTGTTGTGCTCTGTTAGTATTCTGAATGATGCCATAAGACGTCTTCTAGTAAAATACTCTGTGTCTAGTCATATGATTCCACAACAGCAGATGAGTGTTGGGATATATTGATCAATACCCTTTATTTACTGGTCCAAAGTTTGAACATGAGAGTGTTTGTGCGTATGTACAGTATGTGTTTTTGTTTTTTGACTTGACCATGGATATAATTTAGCTGGGCAAGATCTACAACTTCCTTTTATAGTAGCCAAAGTGGGGTGTTCATTTGGCCTTGCATATTTGTATTTGAGAGCTCTATAACTAAGCGATCTGCACCTATCCGTGTAATCTATCTCCTACTTTTGCAATACTCAGCCTTTATACTAGACAGTTGGTTGAGTTGGGGGAAAGAAAGCATTTTAAATATGCCAGTAATAAATAAATTATATATTGGTTTTTAGATGAAATTGAAGCGCCTAATCACTGTGACTGGTTTACCAAACTAAATTCCTGCATGAAAAGAGCATGCAACCCACTTTTTTTGTTTTATTTCATTATTCAGATAGTGTAATATTTAAAAAAACAAAACAAAAACCTTTTACATTTATTTCTATTATCAAATTTACTTTGTTCACTTGGTATCCTTTGTTGAAAAGCAGGTAGGTAGGCTCAGGAGCGTGTACGTGTCTGGAGCACTACATGACATCAGTTTCCAAAGAAGACTTTTTGTAACTATATTATACATGTGCAAGAGCACTAAATAGCGGCTTTCAACTGTAGCAATCTGAATGTGTGTGTCATTGCGTTAGACCCTGGTTTTTGCACATATCCACCTTCATCTGTGCCTTCCCATGTTATAGGGAGATCATCAGTTTGTACTACATCTGTGAGTGGGAATTTATAATGTATTAAATGTCACAGGATTTGGATAAGGATATATTTAATTAACTTTTAATTGATATTAGTCAAATCAGCTTTAAAATGTATGCAAGAATGCAATAAAAAATAATCATAATTGTTTCCCAACATGTTAAACCTATTTTTTTTTTAAAGATAAATAACAGAATAAAAAGACAATTTAATTAACAATTAAAACACTTTTAGATTTAGATTTTTTTCCCCTTAAATTTTATTTGGATTCTTTATAGACAGATTACATGGTTATTTATTTGGTCATATGCGGCCCCTGATGTGTTAACATGTGCATGGTACATTTGTTTAAAGTTAATAAACTTACAAATAAAATAACTAATTTATTTTCAGATTGCAGCCCGGGAACTTAATATTTACTGTCACCCAAACCATAACTTTATGACTGCAAGTATTCCAGCACATCGCCTGTTTGTTCATGTTAGACGACTGGTTGCGAAAGGTTATAAAGTAAGTAATCTTGAAAAGTCATAATTTGGTGCACAGTGTTCTTCTCTAAAGTATATTGTGTGCTGAGTTTTATTTAATAAAATTAAACTTTGTTACAGTTGTCATAAAAGGACAATAAACATATTTTGCTACGTACAAATTGTGCTTGTCCCACACTCACTATAAAAGCCAAAATGTAAATTCTTTAAACTGCAAATCAAGTAGGTGATTTAGGCAATTTGCAGCATTTTGAAAACTTTGCTTTTTGGCATCTTTAGGGAGCAGGGTACAAAGCACAACTTTTTACACAAAGCATTGAGGTGTTTTAATGTTCTTTTAAGGGTTCAAAATAAATTGGACAGTGTATTGTAAAATTGGTTTCCGCTTAATGTGTTTACAGTGACTTGTTATACCATTTGCAGAGCTTACAATGTATTGGAATTTGCTTCTTAAGGTATATTTATTTTATAAGGTGGTGAGAGCCCACAAGCCATTACTCCTGAGATTCAACTCCTGTGCACTAGGAGGAGACAAAGATTCACAACACTGTAAGAACTTTTAATCCCTCCCACCTCTCTGGTACCTCAGTCTTATCTTTGCTTCTACATGAGAAAGATGAAGAATTGAGGTGCTACAGATTCTTTATTGAGAGGGATCCTTGGACCCATTTGAGACCCATTTTCCTCCTCAGAGAGCTGCTACCTTGACAGAGGAGAAATTGGAGTATTTGGTAGTGACACAATTATGCCCTATGGGAGTTAGTCACAAGTTTGCCACAGGTGTCTCGAGGACCTGTCCCTTAGCCTCCTCCTGTTGGGTCATCGATATATACTCCACTTTCAGATCCTCGGCTGTTGCTTGCACAGCACTGGATAGACTGTGTACTGGAAGCAGTTTTTTCTTCTGCTGGTAAGCACGGTATGGTGGCTTCATGTTAGGGTTACTCACCCTTCCTTGTTTTACTTAGAGTGCAGGCCTTTTTCTGGCTTCTCTTGCTGTGTTTCTGACACTGTGCGTTCCTCTCACACGCCGTCTTATTGGCAAACTTGTGAACATCATCACTCTGCAACTTCCTGTCTCTCAGTGATGATGTAACGCCAGTTTACTTTATAACTCACCCAGTCCATTCTGTCTCCACCCTTGCATTAATCCAGACCTTCCAAGTGCACACCTGTATTTTGTTCCTGTTCTCCGTGTATGACCCTGGCTTTGGCTGACTGATTTCCTGGTTCCTGACTCTGGCTATTGTTCCTTTTGTTCCTATTTTCTGTGTTCCCTAACCCGGCTCGTCTGACTTCCTGCTTTGGCATCTGACCTTTTGGCTTGGTATCAACTACGTTCTGGATGTTTCTTGGTTCCCTGACAGTCAGGTAAGTAAGGACACATATTTCACTCGCAAATCCACAGACTAATAGCTGGTACATTTATTTAACGGGGACACTGAACTCAATTTTTTTCTTTCATGATTCAGATAGAGCATGCAGTTTTAAGCAACTTTATAATTTACTCCTATTATCATTTTTTCTTTGTTCTCTTGCTTTATTTAAAAAAGAAGGCATCTAAGCTAAGGAGCCAGACAATTTTTGGTTGAGACCCTGGACAGCACTTATTTATTGGTGCTGTCCAATCAGCAAGGACAACCCAGGTTGTGAACCAAAAATGGGCCGGCTTCTAAACTTACATTCTTGTTTTTCAAATAAAGATAGCAAGAGAATGAAGAAAAAATAATAGGAGTAAATTAGAAAGTTGCTTAAAATTGCATGCTCTATCTGAATCATAAAAGAAAAAAATTTGGGTTCAGTGTTCCTTTAAATTGTACATCATAGCCAGGGGACACTTTAATATACAGGCATGACCACAGTACACTCTAGTCTTTGCATTTATTTATTATCTAGCTGTTATTATTGAAGACTTGCTTATTGGCAGTAGGGATCCACTTAGTCTATATTATTTGCACTGTATGATTTTGGTCCAGTATTTAAAAATGTTGTGATCTTCAATTACTGAAGTTTTGGCGCCTATGCCGCCTCCAAGTAAGCAAAAATGTGTTATCTCTGATAATCAATCTACAGTTGATTTATCTGATCAATATGACTCTCATAGGGGCCCTTATATTCAAACCCCTCTGCTCAGGTGAGATATTCTAAAATAATCCTGCAGCACTGCGAGATCCCTAGTTAAATTTTAAAATGGCAGATTTTGCTTTATTTCTCCAAGGGGTGTTCCATTCATTTCTGTATGTGAAGGAGATACAAGCCCAGTGCAATATAGCTCTGCATGAAATGAGAGTTCTGCTGCATTTACACATTGTGCTTTCTATGTTATATCACTTCACACTTCAGATTAAATGTTATTGCATTTAATCTAGCCGCCCTAGGAGGACCAGGTCCAAAAGCTGGAGGCAGCATTTAGACCTAGGTCTAGGATTCCGGAGGTCTTTCCGGTTCCCAAGATTATTGCAGAAATTATCTCTAAGGAATGGGAAAAGCTGGGGACCCCTTTTGCTCCTTGAGTGGCCTTTAAAAGATAATTTCCTGTTCCTGCGGCCCATGCGGAGGTCTGGAACAGCGTCCCAAAGGTGGATGGCACTATATAAATATTGGCCAAGCGTGCTACAATCCCGCTTGAGAACGTCCTTTAAGGATCCCCTAGGTAGAAGTCTTGAGGGACACCTCAGGCAACATTTTCTCCAGCCTGGCGCCTTGTTTCACCCTTCTGTAGGAATCACTGCAGTCACTGCATCGGCCAAGTTCTGGTGTGAGTACTTAGCAGAACAGATTACCATAGAGACTCCTCTTGAGTATATTCAGGATCATATTCAATCGGTGAAAATGGCAAATGCCTTTGTCAGGGATGCTGTTCTCCAAATTATTTGCAATAATGCTAAGAACGCCACTTTTGCAGTTATGGCCAGGAGAGCTCTGTGGCTTAAGTCGTGGTCTGCGGACAACGTCTCTAAGTCTCAGCTTAGTCTTTGGTGGAAAAAGAACAGGCAGCCCAAAAATAATTCTCAGGACAATAAGTCAGCATGATGGGTTCGCCCCCGACCTGGGAGCAGGTTGTGTAGGGGGCAGACTCTCCTTCTTTCAGTCTTTTCATTCTGTCCAGGACCCTTCGGTTCTGGACATCGTTTGCCTAGGGTACAGAATAGGTTTTCAATCTCATCCTCTGAGGGACCATCTCTTGCTGTCAAGAGTCTCGGGAAACCCCATAAAGAGAGCGGCTCTTCTCCATTGTGTGGACAATCTCCTCGCTATGGGAGTAGTGGTCCCAGTTCCCCCAGCAGGAAGAGGGTTCTACTCCAACCTCTTTGTGGTTCCCAAAAAAGATGGCACGTTCTGCTTATTCTGGATTTCAAGGGACTCCACAAATTCATACGGGTTCCCACCTTCAAGATGGAAACAATAAGGTCCATTTTTCCACCAGAAAAGAGGGTCAGTTTATGTCCATCATAGATTTAAAGGATGCGTACCTTCACATCCCCATCCACAAGGACCACTACCATTTCCTTCAATTTTCCTTCCTAGACAAGCACCTCCCATTTGTTGCGCTTCCTTTCGGATTGGCTACAGCTCCACGAGTGTTCACCAAGGTGCTGGGAACTTTGCTGGCTGCGGTTCGTCTGCAGGGGATTGTAGTGGCCCCGTACATGGACGACATTCTGGTTCAGGCTCCATCTTTTTGAGTGGCTCAGGATCACACGCAGAGGTTACTCTTGTGTCATCAGGAGCATGGTTGGAAAGTCAACCTAGAAAAGAGCCCTATCTTCCCTGCTACAAGAGTAAACTTTCAGTATGTGCATCTATCTCAAAGACAATCGCAGGGAGAAGCTTCAGAGAGCGTGTCATCTGCTTCAGTCCAATGTCAATCCTTCGGTAGTGCAATGCATGGAGGTGATAGATCTCATGGTTGCGGCATCGGATGCTATACCATTTGCTCGCCTTCATCTGAGACCACTACAGTTGTGTATGCGCAGATCTGTCTCAGATCATTCATTTAGACGCTCAAATGAGAGAGTCTTGCTTGGTGTCAATTGTCAGCTCCAGTTCTCCTAGGAATTAGTTTCCGTCTCCCTGCCTGGGTAATAATCACCACAGACATGAGTCTGTCGGGCTGGAGGGTGGTATGGGGTTCTTGGAGAGCTCAGGAAACCTGGCGTCTGGAGGAGGTATCTCTCCTAATCAACATTCTTAAGTTGAGGACTATTTTCAAAGTGCTTCTATCGTGACCTTAATTGGGTTCCTCCTAGTATATTAGACAACATCACAACTGTGGCCTACATCAACCACCAGGGCGGCACTCAAAGATCTTTGGCGATGCATGAGGTGTCCAGAATCATTCTTAGGGTGGAGAGACATCAGTGTCAGGTTTCAGCTACCCACATTCCAGGTGTGAAAAATTGGGAAGCGAATTTCCTGAGCAGACAGACTCTTCACTCAGGAGAGTGGTCTATGAATTACGAGGTTTTATTGGAGATATCCCGCAGATGGGGTGTCCCAGACATAGTTCTGATGGCTTCCCGCTTCAATACCAAGCTCCCGAGGTACGGATCCAGGTCCAGTGAACCTCAGGTGAAATTTGTAGATGCTCTAGCGGTTCCGTAGAACTTCATACTAGTTTATCTGTTTCCTCTGATTGTTCTTCTGCCCCCAGTGGTTGCGCGGTTTCAAACAGGATAGAATTCCAACTATTCTGATAGCCCCTGCATGGCCACTCAGGACCTAGTATACAGACCTTGTGAGATTATAGTCTGCTCCTTATTGGCGGTTGCTTACTCAAGGACTGTTCTTTTATCAAAATCTAGATACTCTGAGACTGACTTTATGGATACTCTTATTCAGGTTCGCAAGCCTGTCACCTGACGCCTCTACTACAAGGTTTAGAGAACTTATCTTCACTGGTGTGACCAACAAGTTTTTTCTTGGCGTGCAGTGAAGACTGCGTATCCTGTTGGCCAGTTCTATCAAGGGTCAAATATTTGCCCTTTTGGTTTTGTTTCATAAGAAGTTGGCTAGTTTGCCAGATGTTCAAGGGTTTGTTCAGGCTTTGACCCAAATTAGACCCGTTTTCAAACCCGTTGCTCCTCCGTGGAGCTTAAACTTAGTTCTTAAGGTTCTTCAGAGAGCTCCGTTCGAGCCTCTGCATTCTGTTGATATTAAATTGCTCACTGGGAAAATGGTGTTCTTATTGGCTGCTTCCTCTGCTCGCAGAGTTTCAGAGCTTTCAGCTTTGATGCGTGGTGCTCCGTATCTGGTGATCCATCAGGATAAGGCTATGTTGTGGACTTAACCAGGCTTTCTACCCAAGGTGGTGTATACTCGTAATATCAATCAGGAGATTGTGGTTCCTTCTTTGTCTCCCAAACCGTCTTCCTCTAAGGAGAGACTGTTACACAATTTGGATGTGGTCAGAGCGTTGAGTCTTCATCAGTCTTCTTCCTTGTTCATTATCTATGCCGGTAAGTGTAAGGGGGCAAAAGGCATCAGCTGTTACTATTTCTTTTTGGCTGGAGGGAAGCAGGCCAGGAGCCTCCTTCGAGAATCATGGCCCATTCTACTCTTGCAGTGCCTAGTACTTGGGCCTTCAAGAATGAGGTGTCAGTTGAGCAAATCTGTAAGGCTGCAATGTGGTCTTCTTTACACACGTTCACAAAATTCTACAGGTCTTTTGAGAGAAGGGTTCTACAAGCAGTGGTTCCTGGTTCTTAGGACTGCCTCCCTTAATTTTCCTTCACGAACATTTGTGAACTCCAAAGCTTGGGTATTGGTTTCCCATAGATTATCGATTTCATTGTGAACTCACTGCCAATATAAGGAAAACTATAATTATTCGTACCTGACGACCCTGCTGGTTGCTATTTGGTAATGGCAGCAGTAGTTTTCTTTGCACCTATTTAACCCTTGTATCTCTCTTCACTTTTACTTATCCTCGGCTGAACTACTGGAGAGTGGGGGAAGTGGGATGGATATTTATCAATTGATTGCGTTTACTTTCAACTTCTAATACGATCAGTAAACCCGATGAGCACAAACACCGGCCATAAATCCCTTATCACTCATGCATAACTGTTCGTGCTCCACTTGTAATCTGACCCTTAGTTAATTATGGGATAGGAAACCCAAAAATGATTTTAATCTGTTTTAAACATGGTTAAACATAAATGTTATTTGCAAGTAATACCTATTAAAGGTTTCCTGCCGTTTAACTGTATTTTCTCTTTAAAATGATTTAATTCTGCCAGACCCAAAGGTTTCCTTATTATGCAGGCCATATAATGATGATCTACCTAAGTAGAGCCATCATGGTGGCCCACATGTGCAGTTGTAGGCCATTGTGTATTTACGCAAATGGATCGCGTCTGTTAACCCACATTGCAATTTTGACGTTGGGGCTTAAAATGCGCATTTGCTCATTCTGTGAAATAGATGGAGGTTAGTTGCAAGTATGCATGCGATTTCTGATTTTCATTATTGCGCATGTTATTTTCAGCAACAGAGTGGATAATGAATGTTAAAACACTCCTCATTCATGATTGGATAAAGAGCGATGCCAAAGTTTGGCAATGATCAGCCTACATTTACGGGCAGTCGGTACCGTGGTTTCATGAGGAAACACTGATAAGATTTTAAGTTATTTAGATATTTTGTTTTTGCTTACAAGTAAGTTTATTTACAGTAATTTATCTTAATTTTGATAATACATTTATTTTGGGGTATTGTTTTTTTTTCAGATGTGTAACCCTTTAGTTAGTTGTGACCTTGATGGATCACTACACATGTGTATTCAGTTATATTTATGGCACAGTGCAGAGTTGGGCACAAGAAGAATATTTTAAATGCAGATAATCTCTGTTAAATACCCACTAACATCAATGAAATTGTGCTTTTATTTGAACCATTAATGAGAAATTAAGTGCTTTTTCCTAAAACATTTGCATAAACCTAAAACACTTTTTTCTGAAATTTACACATTAACAATTAAAGTCTAAAATGCAAGAGGTCTGTGTATACCGTAAATGATTTATATTTGTATTGTTTATATAAAAGTTCTTGTTGATGCAGATATTTTGCAGTACAGTTCTTAATATAAAACCTTTTAAATATGCACTGCATTGCAATAAATTTGCATACACAGTAAATGTCTTAATACTATTTTATTATTATATACAATAAATATATCCGCAATAGCATTGCAAAAGAGCTGCATACAGAGTAAATGTTTTAAAAACATTGATAACTGTCAATCTATTAATAATGTTCAGAACCATTTGAAAACCATGAGAATAAGATTATCTAAACTCAGTTGATTGTGGCCAGTTAGGGCTAGCTATAAGTGAAGTTTTTCCAGTGATCTAAGCAATAACTCTGTAGCATGTAGCTGTTTTTTTTCAATTTACCGCATTTTGCAGAAGTCTTAGGTTTTAGAATTAGCTTTTTGTTCTCTCTTGGACACACTGTTTTTACGTAAAAGCAATAGTTGAATTAATGTCCCTTTAAAAAATATAAAGGTGCTTTTATTCATGGAAAAATAACTTATAGGATTATTGCTCGTTATGGTTACTAATTAAATCATTGAAGGGGTTAAACAGTACACAACAGTGGTTTTGAACTACCACACAATAAGCAAACTGTATGTGCTCGATTGCAGACTGTCCTGCACACTGTTTCATAAATAAAGCATATACACTTTAGCATTTGTGACTTTGAAATGGGAGCTGGTTTATAGAAAGTTTGATTTGAAAATGTACACACAAGTATTTAATATAATTGCACAATATTGTACCTATGTAGCACTTGTTTGAGTGCAGTTATACCATGATCCACTAAGTGGCACTGTTGTTGTAATTTTATTTATTTTCCTCTTAAGGTTGGAGTTGTAAAACAAATGGAAACTGCAGCATTGAAATCGGTTGGTGACAACAAAAGTTCGCTGTTTAGCAGGCAGCTGACTGCATTGTACACAAAGTCAACACTTATTGGGGAAGATATCCTTTTTATTAGCTTTTATCTTCAAAAATGTCTAAAGCCGGCACTTTACTTTATTGTACATTTGTCACCACTGTGTAAAATGTGTGGTCAGAATTTGAATGTCTTGAGCTAGATGTACTGGTTATTAGCGTAATGGTACATTAATGTGCTTTTTATACATATGAACTAGAAATTAATCCCTGCAATTTAAAAGATATGCATACCAAATACATATTTAAAAATAATTTAAAACTGTAATTTTGTTAGCAATATTTATGTTAATTACATTCCAAGTGCATTGCGACAGTTTTTCACTATTCATAATTAGACCTTTTATGGGGAATTTTGAGATTAATGTCTATTTAAAACTGATCATAGAAACAAACATCTCTATTAAAGTGCATAAATATTTTTTGTCTTTCTCTACCTGGTTAAAGTTTACAATTGGAATGCGATCTGAGCCGTTCCCTGCCCATTAGTATAATTATAAAAATGATTGCTGGGTTGTAAGTAAAATAAGTGTATCCTACTGTATTTCACCTACCGTTTTTAGCCTTCTCCTTTCCTTCTAGTTTACAATATGTTTTAACTTGGTTAGTAACCTAGGACCTGGCTTCTCAACAGCTGTGGGCCACGACCTGACATGCCCCCACTGCTTATTCTTGCCCACACATAAGGAATACCGGGCAGGCCTGTCAGAGTGCCATTACACATGTGCGTGTGCCCTGGGCATGTAGCGCAGATGGGCCCTGGATATGTCCGGCTAAATTATTGGGCCTTGAGGTCATTTGGGTTGAGAACCACTGACCTAGGAATCAATGCATTCCATTGCCTGTTTTATCTTTTCTTTTTCCTCCATAACAAAAGGTACAGCACAAATCTTTAACTTCCTCATACATAATACTTCATCTCACGTTTGTATACAGTGGGAACTTTGTCTTACCAAGAATAGCAATAGCCGGTATAAACATTTTCTCCCACACTCTTGTGGTGACATATTACTTATGTAATATTGTGGTATACTACTTCATGTAGTACGCAGAAACCCTCCCAGAAGCCTTCAGGGTTCTCACCACCTACACATAATCCTTTTTCTGAGTTCTGTTTCTACCAATTTAGTGTATGGCAGTGCAGCCTGAAGCTCTGTTCCGATAGATTTTCTTGTTTTGACCAGATGAAGAAAGGATATACTTGCTTCCTCTGAGTACAGCAAGCTCACTATTGCAGGGCTCTCCCCACCCTCTGTTAGTGGTCCTGCTATCAATCTTTGGTTTTATAGGTTGGTGTTTGTCCTTGCATACCAATTTTCTCCCTAAACAGTTGCATTGCACTGGTTTATGTCCATATTTTGTGTTTTATTTATGTCAGTTGTCCACCATTTTGTGGTGTATATATAGCAAAAGGGGTGAGTCTGTGAGTGAGGAATCTTCTCACGCTATTATAACATGCCATCAATAATAACTATGTGGAATCTGCTGTTACATTACAAATGAAAGATGATTATAATAACAAATGGTACATTTTTTGCCCAACATGATTAATGGATTCTCTTAGTCTTGGTCATTAGTTTCCTTTGGTAGCTCACATGAAACAAGTTCATTCATTTCAAAATATTGTCACAATAGTACTTCCTAAAAACCACGGGTTTCAGGTCTTGGGTCCACAGAAGAATCCATTCCTTTCTCTTCTGATTATTCTAAAGAGCTTAGAAGCGAGTCTTATGCCGAGGCATAAAATCACAGAGCTTACCCAAACTTTTAAAAGCTAGAGACTGTGTTTATGCACATTTACATAAATAAATAATGCACTGTGAGCCGCATATTCTGTTGTAATTAAAGTCCACTGGATGTAAAATAAGCCAAATAATAACTCAGGTAAGCATATAATCAAGCATCCTATCTGTACAATACAAAATAATTATGTGACGGATACCCCGCTACCCCGACTGGGTAGCGCCGTCGACCGGGTCCTTCCTCTGCCTGGAACAAGTGGCTATGTAGCCCAAGAAAGTGATTCTGCTGGAGCTCACCTAAATAACTAGACAGACTAGCATATTCAGGTGAAAACAAGAACTGATTTATTGCACAGAAAACAAAGCTTTTATACATTTCCAACACATGGGGATTTAGTGACTACACAAAAAGAAACAAAATATGATACAATGAGACAAACATCAGACAATGGTTAGTTAAACAGATTCTAATCACATCCTGACTTACAAAAGGACAAATGGATGACTCATACAATTAACAGACACTTTACACATAGACTAGATAACAACAGGGGAAAGGTTATAGGGGGTAGGGGTTTATTGCACAGAAAACACAGCTTTTAGACATTTCCAACACATGGGGATTTAGTGACTACACAAATAGAAACAAAATAGGATACAATGAGACAAACATCAGACAATGGTTAGTTAAACAGATTCTAATCACATCCTGACATACAAAAGGACATATGGATGACTCATACAGTTGACAGAAAAACACTTCAGATCTAGACTAGATAACAACAGGGGGAAGGTTATAGGGGGTAGGGGTTTAACCCTTGCAGCCTGGTATCCGTGACATCTCCCCCCCTCCAGTTCGGCAGGCCCGGCTAGATCCACATACGGGTCGGCCTGTGTCCAAGGAATTTATGCCACTTCAGTCTGCCGGGAAAGTCCGTCAGCATTCCCATTGCTTTTTCCCGGTCAGTACTGAATGTCAAAGTTAAATGGCTGCAGGGCTAGTCTCCACCTCAACAGTCTTCCGTTGTCCCCAGAAACTCAGTTGAGCCATACAAGGGGGTTATGGTCAGTGAGGACGGTGAAGGGTCTTCCATATAGGTAGGGCTGCAACTTCTTTAAAGCCCATACCAGCGCCAGACACCCTTTCTCGACTGCTGCGTAGCCTACTTCCCGGGGTGTAGCAGTTTTCGACTGAGGTAGGCAACGGGGTGGTCCCTTCCTTCCTCATCTGCCTGACTTAGTATTGCCCCCAACCCGAACATGGAAGCATCTGTGTGGACAGAAAAGCGTTTGGTTGGGTTAGGAGCTGCCAGTACTGGAGCAGAGATTAAGGCAGACTTAAGACTCTGGAAGGCTTGTTCACACTCGGGGGACCACAGGACCTGTTGGGGAAGTCGTTTACGGGTCAGGTCAGTCAGGGGTTTGGCGAGGGTGCTGTAATTGGGGACAAACCTCCGGTAGTAGCCTGCAGTACGCAGAAAGGCAAGGACTTGGTTTTTGGTCCTGGGGGTGGGCCAGTTAGCCACTGCCTCGACTTCGGCCGGTTCGGGTCGCTGCTTACCGCAGCCAACTTTGTGGCCCAAGTATTGAACCTCCGAGCGCCCAATAGTACACTTATCTGGCTTCAAGGTTAGTCCGGCAGCTCGAAGACGATCTAAGACGATGCCTAGGGTGACCAGATGGTCCTCCCAGGTCTCACTATAGATGGCGATGTCATCCAGGTACGCACAGGCATAGTCCTGGAGGCCATCTAACAGGCAGTCTATCATTCTTTGGAAAGTGGCTGGGGCGTTCTTCATTCCAAACGGCATGACCTTAAACTTGGTATAAGCCGAAGGGAGTGATGAAGGCAGACTTTGGGATGGACTCAGGAATTTGCCAATAACCCTTACATAGGTCGAGGGTGGTCAGGACGTGGCCCTGAGCGATTCAATCTAACAGTTCATCTACTCGGGGCATGGGATAGGCATCAGTGGTGGTTCTGTCGTTGAGTCTACAGTAGTCAACGCAGAACCGGGTAGTTCCGTCCTTCTTGGGTACTAACACCAGGGACTTTTGGACGGTTCAATGACACCGAGGTCCAACATTCCCCGGAGCTCCCGGTGCATACTTTCCCTGACGGCCTCTGGGACTCTTTAGGCAGCCTGTCGCAGGGGGGTCTGTCCTGGGGTCTCCACCCGGTGGATGGCTGTGGTGGTAAACCCAGGGACAGTAGAGAACATGTCACTTCTCTGTTCTAGAAGTCGCCGGACCTGCCTTTTCTGTCCGGGCTCTAACCTGTCATCTAGGGATATGTCATCCACCCCCTGGGGGGTGTCAGTAGGTTCGGGCAGCTCTGGCATTGGAAGACTTTCAGAGTCCTCCACTGCAGGCGCACAGATAGCGGCCACATCTCTGGGTCTTTCTATGTAAGCCTTCAACATGTTCACATGAAAGGTCCGACAGATTCTTTCATCTGAACACTTTGCTACCAGGTATGTGGTGTTGTTCAGTTGTTCCACAACCCGGTAGGGTCCTTGCCAAGAGGCCTGTAGCTTGTCTGTTTTGACAGGCTTCAGGGCGAGGACCTTCTGTCCCACTATAAAAGTTCGGGTACGGGCATTGCGATCGTACCATTGCTTCTGTTTGTGCTGAGAGGCCTGAAGGTTCTCACGGACCTGGGCTGCCAGATCCTGCAGCCGGTCCCTGAGCTGGAGTACGTACCCCACGACAGAGTGTTCTTCTCCTCCAGTGACTCCCTCCCAGTGGGCTCGTACCAAATCTAGCGGGCCCCTAACCTTTCGACCATACAGTAGTTCAAAGGGGGAAAAACCTGTGGATTCCTGAGGCATCTCTCGATATGCAAAGAGGAGATGCGGCAGGAACTTTTCCCAGTCCCTGTGAGTGGCCGAGAACATCCGAAGCAGTTGCTTTAGGGTCCTGTTAAACCTCTCACACAGCCCATTTGTCTGGGGATGGTAAGGGGCGCTGTGCAGGGGTTTAATCCTACACAACTTCCAGAGTTGTTGAGTGATTTCCGCAGTGAACTATGTTCAATGATCGGAAACCACTTCCAGAGGGAAGCCTTCCCTGGTGAATATCCGGAGCATCACATCTGCTATGGTCTCCGCCTGGATATTGGCCAAGGGGATTTCCTCTAGGTATCGGGTGGCGTAGTCTACCACCGTAAGGATGTATTTCTTCCCTGAGGGGCTGGGCCGAGCTAATGGCCCCACAATGTCTACTGCTACTCGGCTAAAGGGTTCATCAATAATGGGCAGGGGATGGAGGGGGGCTTTCGTATGATCTTCCGTCTTTTCTACTTTCTGGCAAACCTCACAGGATTTACAGTATTCCTTAATATCGGCTGTAATGCCTGGCCAGAAGAAGGTTTGAGTCAAGCGGTGGTGGGTCCTTTGTTTTCCTAAGTGGCCGGCTACGGGAATGTCATGGCCTATTTTCAGTAGGTTGGACCGAAACTTCTTCGGTACGACCAGCTGGCGTTTGGGCACCGGACCTTTTCTCCTCTTGGAGATCCGGTACAGGAGCTCGCCCTCCCACTGGAACTGTTCGTCTCCGGGGCCCTGGGCGTCAGCACCTACTCGGTCTAGGTAAGAGGCTAGGGTGGGTCGCTCAAGGTCTCTTTGGCGAAGTCGGAAGGGGTGGCCCGGAGGGGGTGTCGGTAAGTTCGGGTTTAGTGGGGATGGTTAGTCGGGGTAAGGTAGGAGTCGGGGCAGTAGGTCTTACCTGGGTCCCCGGAGTTGGTGAGGTGGCTTGGCATCTGGCCTTCTGGCGGGTAGTCACAGGGCAGGTGTCTGGAGAGGTATTCCTCAAAAAGGCAGAGACAAGGTGGCCGAGGTCGTTTCCCAACAGGACCTCGGCAGAGATGTTTTGCATAACCCCCACTTCTACATTGCGGGCGTCGGTTTTCCAGTCCAAATGGATCCAGGCGGTAGGAACCCTCAGAACAGCACCTCCCGCTACCCCTACAGCGAGGGTCCGTCCAGTGCAGCCAAAGGGGGTAACAAGGTGAGGCTGAATCAAAGAGATGGTGGCCCCCATATCTCTTATTCCTTGAGCTGCCTGTCTGTTGACCCAGACATCTTGCCGATGTTGGTGTCGGTTGTCTTGGCCCACTGAGCTGACATGGTGCACGACACCCACTTCTTCTCCTGTCCACTCAGCATAGGGGTCGGAGCTCGCTGTATGCACATAATGGGCAGCGGCCTGGTAGGTGCGGACTTGAGGAGTCCCCCACAGAGTTGGTGCAGGGTACCTTGGCGGCTGCGCTGGGGGTTTCTTTGTCTTGTTGGGCAGTTCCGTACCACATGGCCGGGGTGTCCACACCCATAACACCCCCGGGAATTGCTGCCTCCAGCCGGGTACACAGGGGGCGGTCGGGTCTGGGGCTGGCTAAAAACTGTTGGTGGTCGCGCTGGGGCTGGAGCGAAGCGGGTTGCTGGCCGGGAGTCTGTGTCCGCCTGGCGCCGGGCATCCACATACCGATCGGCCAGGACGGCAGCTTGGTCAGCTGTTCTGGGTCCCTTGTCTTTTACCCAGTCCCTTATCTCTGCTGAGGTGCGGTTGTAGAACTGCTCCAAGAGGATGAGTTGAACAGCTTCGTCAAGGGTGGTGATGTGGCACCCAGTAACGCAGGAGTTCAAGGATCTAGCTAAGCGGTGGGCAAACTCAGTATACGGCTGCTCCTCTTGTCTTTGTAGTCCCCTGAAGTTTAGCCGGTGAGCCTCTGGGGTGAGTCCATACCGAGCAAGGATGCGCTCTTTCACCAGGTCATAGTTGCCTTGATCTTCGGAGGGGACAGTGTGGAAAGCCTCCAGGGCCCTACCGGATAATTTCCTAATTAAGATAGTAACCCTGTCGGCATTAGTGACCCCATGCATCTGGCACTGGGTCTCAAACAGCTGTAGGTAGTGGTCGATATCCTCGCTCCCATCTTCCTGGAAAGTTCGGAAAGCCCAGTGAGGTAGTTTCTTGGGCCGGGAAGGGAGGTCCAGGGTATCTGGCATGAACCCCCCCTTATAGACTTCTGAAGCTCCAACATGTGTATCTTGTTGGTGTCAGTCACTATCCGAGTAATGACCTCCTCGGGAGGGTTAGGTCCATAGAGAGCCAGTTGCCACTGTACCTCCAGCTGTTTGTCGGATGTCGTAGTCCCTTGAGTGGAGGCTGTACTCTGCTGTCCTCCGCTTTGGTCGCTGTCCGACCCACCAGCCTGTTCGCTAGCCCGATCGTCTTCCATCAGTTTGGCTACGAGCACTGCCTTTGTCTTGTTGCCGGCGACTTTCCCTCTAGTCTGCAGCAACGTTCTCAATTCTTCCTTCAGGAGCCCATGGTACTGCTCCATCCGGCAAGATCTTCAGTTGGTGGTTTGGACGTTCCAGGTAGACGGAAGCATCCCACCGCTGCCAAACAATGTGACGGATACCCCGCTACCCCGACTGGGTAGCGCCGTCGACCGGGTCCTTCCTTTGCCTGGAACAAGTTGCTATGTAGCCCAAGAAAGTGATTATGCTGGAGCTCACCTAAATAACTAGACAGACTAGCATATTCAGGTGAAAACAAGAACTGATTTATTGCACAGAAAACACAGCTTTTTTACATTTCCAACACATGGGGATGTAGTGACTACACAAATAGAAACAAAATATGATACAATGAGACAAACATCAGACAATGGTTAGTTAAACAGATTCTAATCACATCCTGACTTACAAAAGGACAAATGGATAACTCATACAATTAACAGAAAGACACTTTACACATAGACTAGATAACAACAGGGGGAAGGTTATAGGGGGTAGGGGTTTATTGCACAGAAAACACAGCTTTTAGACATTTCCAACACATGGGGATTTAGTGACTACACAAATAGAAACAAAATAGGATACAATGAGACAAACATCAGACAATGGTTAGTTAAACAGATTCTAATCACATCCTGACATACAAAAGGACAAATGGATGACTCATACAATTAACAGAAAAACACTTCACATCTAAACTAGATAACAACAGGGGGAAGGTTATAGGGGGTAGGGGTTTAACCCTTGCAGCCTGGTATCCGTGACAAATTATATTGAAATACATCTTGCTTCTGCAAGCATGAAATATTGAGTCATATTTTTTTGAGTTATATACAAAAAAACTGTGGCTATTTTTGATCTCACAACGGGTTCTGTGTCCAGCATGTGAAGACTGCATATTAGGAAGCCCTCTCACAAATTACACTCAAAGAGATAATACGAAGCTTTAGGTTTAATACAGCCTGAATAGTTTAGTCCATAAGTGAACCCAGGTACTAAGGGCTGAATTGTAGAACTACTGACCAGAACATATGTTTATCCCACAAACAGCCTTGTGTATATGTTAGGAAACCAACAGAATTGGCTACTCTACAGGTTTATAAAAATGATGGGCCACAAGTGAAAATATGTAAAATGACATGACACTAAAAAAAGATATACGAATTTCCAGCTGCATATATTTAAAATAACTTTAAAAAAAAAAAAAAATATATCATTGGGTCCAACAGATATATTGACCAGATGGTAGTTTTCATCCACCATCTTTATTTAAAGCTATACCAAAAATCATTGATTAGTGCAAGGGCCAATTCTCTAAAGCTCTCTGGGCTGGCCAGATTCTATAAGATGCCTTTTCAGTATTATGAGGCTGCTCAGGAACACTTTTAAAGGCATGTTTTACCTTGGGAACTGTGTATCTGATTAAGGTGAGTTTACTACAATTCTTTACAATACAGTGCTCAGTAAAATAAGCTTATGATTTCTCCCAATACTGACGATTTTTTGAGAATCGAGCCCTTATCATTTGGTCAATAAATTTAAAGAGAGGGAATACCCTGACAGTTTAGTGGTGAAAGAACTGGAAAAAATGAAACAATATGACAGTGACCAAGAACCAGGAGAATAAAAAGACTAGTATTTGTTATTCCATGTAATACAAGAAGTCATCAGATAAATCTAATTTTGAAAAAATATTGGTATATCCTTTATAAATACAGACTTTTTGGCCCCTTTTTTATGCAGCATATATGTAAAAAGCTGACTAGAAAATATCATCTTAACTTCTCTGTGTAAAAAAGGAAGATATTTTGCCTCACAATTTCCTCTGTAGCCACATCCCAGTATAAAGGGACTTTAAGCAGCCAATCAAGATGCATGTCCTTGGACTTGCAAGGAAGTGTGCATCTGGCACAGTCACTTTTTCCCTCCTTTTTTTCATTATGAAGATGACAGTAAACAAAATAACTGAAATATAACTGCTCACAGAGCACTTACATTTGTAAGCTAAAGACATGTTTCTGTCCCTTTAAGCACTCATTACTTACCAAGTGTAAATAGGCACATTTAAGGGCCTGTGTTAGACCTGAAACATTGTCTTAATATTTTTGCATTTTAAACATTTAGTCTATTAATGTGTCTGAAAATGTACTGTACTATTCCCTAGAATTTTTGGGACTAAATAAGGATGACAAGGTATGTTCAACTTCTATTCGTTTTTTTTTTTTATATATTTTTGACCAAACTAGAGTTTTAAAGAGCAAATTAAAATATCAATTCATACACTTTATCTTATAAATATGTGCTGCTCTTATTTAATGCAATAAGGGTGATCTGGTAACTGGATACATTTTTCTTCCATGAATCTTAATGGGACAATAAGCTCAAAATTAAGCTTTCATGATTCAAGTAGAGCATGTGATTTAAAACAACTTTCCAATATACAGTACTTCTATTATCATGGAGGCAGCATGGAGGAGGGAGGATGAAGCAGAAAAGAGGCAGTTTTACCAGAGTGAAAAGGAAGAAGGGAGTTTCAGAGGAGGTAGCATGGAGTTTTACAGGACGACGGAGGGAGTTTTACATGAGGGAGCATAGAGTTTTAAATGACGGAGGACAAGGGAGCAAGAATGTCCTAAAATGGACACTGTACACCTAATATTACTCTTTAACAAACAATACCAAAAGAACTAAAAATGAATAACAGAATTTGGAAATTTGTTTAAAATCGCATGCTCATTCCAATCCATTTTAAGTTTAATTTTGACTTTACTGTCCCTTTTAATACATTGTATAATCATAAAGAAGGGATAGACAAACAGTAAAACTATTTTTCATGTATTTTGAAATACATTTTTCTGCTTTTTTTTCGATTATAATTTTATTGCATACATTTTCCTTGACATTTAATAAATGTCAATCCTTTGATAAATATAGATGACTCACTAGATGTTGAATCTGTAATCACAGACGTCCCAAGCAGCTATCTTGTGTGCATCTTTGAAAATATTAATGCAGCTAAAAATAAGAAGTCTGAGGACACCGTCTTCGGCTTGGTGGTAAGAATGGTTAATTTAATTTGCTTTTTTTTCTTTAAATGTTTCAATACTATACATTTTAATAGAATGGGATAAATAATAAAAGCAAAGACGTCAGTGTAGATTTTGAATTTCGAAGGTAAACAAACGTGAGTTATATATACAGTTGCATGAGAAATCACACAGATTAAACACATAATGACCTAGCAGCAACTCAGCAATTCCCTAAGGTTACGCAGTGTTTGTTTATACTAGCCAATAAATCATGCTTTGAGGTAATCGTATATACTGAAATAGAGATGTGCAAAGAGGGCAGTTGAAGAATATATTATTGAGCTCATTTATGATTGCTAAAAGTAAAACGCACACACAATTTATTTTGCCTAAAGGTTAAATTGCACAGACTATCCAACTCAACTGATTAATCTCCTCAGAGAAATGGATGGTTTAGCAATGAAATATGGCACCGAGTCTCAGATATGTTGCAGTTAAAGCTACTGTAGGCTGTAGAATGCAAAGTCTTGAAATTATAAGTGAAATGTTACTAAATATGTAGGGGAACATTTATGAACATAGCAAACCTGTCTGTCTGGGTCTGAGTAAGTGAGCAGCGTCTGCTGCCTGCATTTGACATTAAACATGCAAGTGCTTGTGCAGCTTGCTCCTTGCTCTTGTGCAAGAGCAGAGCTTGGCAGTCATCCTGGAGGAATCTGTTGGAGCTGGCAGAAAGCTGAGGAAGCTGCTGCTTATAGGTTCTCACGAGTGATCCTGCACTGTAATGCTACAAGATTCATAGTCTCTTTAATTACGATACTCCATATTTAAAAATATTTGGTAAAAAGCACTATATAATGGAGGTTCTGCAACTTAAAAGGACACAAAATGATAATTTTTTCTTGTATGATTCAGGTAGAGCATAGAATTTTAACCCTTTGAGTGCTAATGACGACTCTGTCCGTCGCAAATTGGCCCAGTCAGGTGCTGACAATGGCTCAGAGCTGTCGCTAGCACTTACCCACCTTTAGGGCAATCTGGGGGCTCCCACCCCGGCGATCTGGCTTGAATAGTGAGAGGCATCGCCGGGGCTTTACGAGTCGCACGGTGACATCACGCGCAATGTCATGACGACGTCACTGCACAACTTTATTTAAAATTAACAATGGACAATATAGGTAAATGGGGGCATGCTGCTTAGAAACCTGTATCTCAGGCATCTAAGCAGCTACAGACCCCCAAGACCCACCAAAGGTAATCGCCTAAACTTTCCAACGGTATAAGTCTTGGGGATCTGGAAAAAAAGTATATAAGTAAAAAAATCTCAAATCCAGCTTAGCACCCAGGTGGGAAATGGCTTAGCAGCCAAAGGGTTAAGCAACTTTCCAATTTATTATTCTCTAATTTGCTTAGTTCTCTTGGTATCCTTTGCTGGAAAGGATACATAGGTATGCTCAAGAGTTGGGAGCTAGCTGCAGATTGGTGGCTGCACATATATGCCCCTTGTTATTTGCTCAGCTAGTGTGTTCAGCTAGCTCCCAGTATTGCATTGCTGCACCTTTAATAAAGGATACCAAGAGAATAAAGCAAAATTGATACTAGAAGTAAATGGTTAAGTTGTTTAAAATTGCATGCTTTATCTGAATCATGAAAGACAACGTTTGGGTTTCACTTCCCTTTAAAGAGACATGAAAATTAGATTTTAACATATATGAGACTTATAAATGCACACTGCAGACTTCACAGGCCTAAAACTGTTTCTAATTCGCCCACAGAGGTGAACAAATAAGGAAAAGCAAAGTAATGTAGGTTTTACTAACAAAATGACAGTTAAGCCTTGCCTGCCCCAGAAACAAGCATGCATGACATCTTTGAATAGAAACATAATTGCAATATACATGTATTTTCAATAATACTTCTAGTAAAAGTTATAACTGTTTTAGTTTAAAAAAAATTTCTGCACGTGCTTGTGAAGCATAGATAAATACAGCCGTATGCAAAAGTTTAGGCACCCCTGACAATTTCCATGATTTTAATTTATAAATAATTGGGTGTTTGGATCAGCAATTTCATTTTGATCTATCAAATAACTGAAGGATACAGTAATATTTCAGTAGTGAAATGAGGTTTATTGGATTAACAGAAAATGTGCAATATGCATCAAAATGAAATTAGACAGGTGCATAAATTTGGGCACCCCAGCAGAAATATTGCATCAATATTTAGTAGAGCCTCCTTTAGCAGAAATAACAGCCTCTAGATGCTTCCTATAGCCTGTAATGAATGTCTGGATTCTGGGTGAAGGTATTTTGGACCATTCGTCCTTGCAAAACATCTCCAGTTCAGTTAGGTTTGATGGTTGCCAGGCATGGACAGCCCACTTCAAATAACCCCACAGATTTTCAATGATATTCAGGTCTGGGGACTGGGTTTGCCATTACAGAACATTGTACTTATTTCTCCAACATTGGTGTGTCCGGTCCACGGCGTCATCCTTACTTGTGGGATATTCTCTTCCCCAACAGGAAATGGCAAAGAGTCCCAGCAAAGCTGGTCACATGGTCCCTCCTAGGCTCCGCCCACCCCAGTCATTCTCTTTGCCGTTGCACAGGCAACATCTCCACGGAGATGGTTAAAGGGACACTGTACCCAAAATTTTTCTTTCTTGATGCTAACTGAGCATGACATTTTAAGCAACTTTATAATTTACTTCTATTATCAAATTTTCTTCATTCTCTTGGTATCTTTATTTGAAATGCAAGAATGTAAGTTTAGATGCCGGCCCATTTTTGGTGAACAACCTGTAAAAAAGTGCTGTCCAGAGTACTGAAACAAAAAAAGCTTAGATGCCTTCTTTTTCAAATAATGATAGCAAGAGAACGAAGAAAAAATGATAATAGGAGAAAATTAGACAGTTGCTTAAAATTGAATGCTCTTTCTGAATTACAAAAGAAAAAAATTGGGTACAGTGTCCCTTTAAGAGTTTTTTTGGTGTTTAAATGTAGTTTTTATTCTTCTATCAAGTGTTTGTTATTTTAAAATAGTGCTGGTATGTACTATTTACTCTGAAACAGAAAAGGATGAAGATTTCTGTTTGTAAGAGGAAGATGATTTTAGCAGACAGTAACTAAAATCGGTTGCTGTTTCCACATAGGACTGTTGAGATGAAGTAACTTCAGTTGGGGGAAACAGTTAGCAGACTTTTCTGCTTAAGGTATGACTTGCCATATTTCTAACAAGACTGTGTAATGCTGGAAGGCTGTCATTTCCCCTCATGGGGACCGGTAAGCCATTTTCTTAGTCAAACAAACAGAATAAAGGGCTTATTATGGGCTAAAAAACTGGTAGACATTTTTATGGGCTAAATCGATTGCTTTATTTGTGCATATTATTCAGATTTAGGCTAACATTTGACATTTATAATCTTGGGGAACGCTTATAAAACGGCAGGCACTGTATTGGACAGCTTTTTCAGTCAGGGGGCCTTTCTAGTTATAGACTGAGCCTCATTTTCGCGCCATTAATGCGCAGTTGTTTTTTGAGAGCAGGGCATGCAGATGCATGTGTGAGGATCTAAGAATCTCTGAAAAAGCTTTTAGAAGGCGTCATTTGGTATCGTATTCCCCTCAGGGCTTGGTTGGGTCTTAGCAAAGACTATAGCTGGGACTGTATAGGGGTTAAATTGAAAAACGGCTCCGGTTCCGTTATTTTAAGGGTTAAAGCTCTGAAATTTGGTGTGCAATACTTTTAAGGCTTTAAGACACTGTGGTGAAATTTTGGTAATTTTTGAACAATTCCTTCATACTTTTTCACATATTCAGTAATAAAGTGTTTTCTGTTTGAAATTTAAAGTGACCGTAACGGTTTTATTTTAAAACGTTTTTTGTGCTTTGTTGACAAGTTTAAGCCTGTTTAACATGTCTGTACCTTCAGATAAGCTATGTACTATATGTATGAAAGCCAATGTGTCTCCCCATTTAAATTTATGTGATAATTGTGCCATAGCGTCCAAACAAAGTAAGGACAGTACTGCCACAGATAATGATATTGCCCAAGATGATTCCTCAAATGAGGGGAGTAAACATACTACATCATCTCCTACTGTGTCTACACCAGTTTTGCCCATGCAGGAGGCCCCTAGTACATCTAGTGCGCCAATACTTATTACCATGCAACAATTAACGGCTGTAATGGATAACTCCATAGCAAATCTTTTATCCAAAATGCCTACTTATCAGAGAAAGCGCGATTGCTCTGTTTTAAACACTGAAGAGCAAGAGGATGCTGATGATAATTGTTCTGTCATACCCTCACACCAATCTGAAGGGGCCATGAGGGAAGTTTTGTCTGATGGAGAAATTTCAGATTCAGGAAAAATTTCTCATCAAGCTGAACCTGATGTTGTGACATTTAAATTTAAATTAGAACATCTCCGTGCACTGCTTAAGGAGGTGTTATCTACTCTGGATGATTGTGACAATTTGGTCATTCCAGAGAAATTATGCAAGATGGACAGGTTCCTAGAGGTTCCGGTGCCCCCCGACGCTTTTCCTATACCCAAGCGGGTGGCGGACATAGTAAATAAGGAGTGGGAAAAACCCGGCATACCTTTTGTTCCTCCCCCTATATTTAAGAAATTATTTCCTATGGTTGACCCCAGAAAGGACTTATGGCAGACAGTCCCCAAGGTCGAGGGGGCAGTTTCTACTCTAAACAAACGCACTACTATTCCTATTGAAGATAGTTGTGCTTTCAAAGATCCTATGGATAAAAAATTGGAAGGTTTGCTTAAAAAGATTTTTGTACAGCAAGGCTACCTTCTACAACCAATTTCATGCATTGTTCCTGTCACTACAGCAGCGTGGTTCTGGTTCGAGGAACTAGAAAAGTCGCTCAGTAGAGAAACTCCATATGAGGAGGTTATGGACAGAGTTCACGCACTTAAATTGGCTAACTCTTTTATTTTAGATGCCGCTTTGCAATTAGCAAGATTAGCGGCGAAAAATTCAGGGTTTGCTATCGTGGCGCGCAGAGCGCTTTGGCTAAAGTCTTGGTCAGCGGATGTATCATCCAAGACAAAATTGCTTAACATCCCTTTCAAAGGTAAAACTTTATTTGGACCTGATTTGAAAGAGATTATTTCAGACATCACTGGGGGAAAGGGCCACGCCCTTCCACAGGATAGGTCTTTTAAGGCTAAAAATAAGCCTAATTTTCGTCCCTTTCGCAGAAATGGACCAGTCTCTAATTCTGCATCCTCTAAGCAAGAGGGTAATGCCTCACAACCCAAACCAGCCTGGAAACCAATGCAAGGCTGGAACAAGGGTAAGCAGGCCAAGAAGCCTGCCACTGCTAACAAAACAGCATGAAGGAGTAGCCCCCGATCCGGGACCAGATCTGGTGGGGGGCAGACTCTCTCTCTTTGCTCAGGCTTGGGCAAGAGATGTTCAGGATCCTTGGGCGCTAGAAATAGTTTCTCAAGGTTATCTCCTGGAATTCAAGGAACTACCCCCAAGGGGAAGGTTCCACAAGTCTCACTTATCCTCAAACCAAATAAAGAGACAGGCATTCTTACATTGTGTAGAAGACCTGTTAAAGATGGGAGTGATACACCCAGTTCCAATAAAGGAACAAGGAATGGGATTTTATTCCAATCTGTTCGTAGTTCCCAAAAAAGAGGGAACGTTCAGACCAATTTTGGATTTGAAGATCCTAAACAAATTTCTCAGGGTACCATCGTTCAAAATGGAAACTATTCGAACGATTCTACCTACCATCCAGGAAAGTCAATTTATGACTACCGTGGACCTAAAGGATGCGTACCTACATATTCCTATCCACAAAGAACATCATCAGTTCCTAAGGTTCGTTTTTCTGGACAAACATTACCAGTTTGTGGCTCTCCCATTCGGATTAGCCACTGCTCCAAGGATTTTCACAAAGGTGCTAGGGTCCCTTCTAGCGGTTCTAAGACCAAGGGGCATTGCAGTAGTACCTTACTTGGACGACATTCTAATACAAGCGTCGTCCCTGTCAAAAGCAAAGGCTCATACGGACATCGTTCCTAATAAGCCTAATTTTCGTCCCTTTCGCAGAAATGGACCAGTCTCTAATTCTGCATCCTCTAAGCAAGAGGGTAATGCCTCACAACCCAAACCAGCCTGGAAACCAATGCAAGGCTGGAACAAGGGTAAGCAGGCCAAGAAGCCTGCCACTGCTAACAAAACAGCATGAAGGAGTAGCCCCCGATCCGGGACCAGATCTGGTGGGGGGGCAGACTCTCTCTCTTTGCTCAGGCTTGGGCAAGAGATGTTCAGGATCCTTGGGCGCTAGAAATAGTTTCTCAAGGTTATCTCCTGGAATTCAAGGAACTACCCCCAAGGGGAAGGTTCCACAAGTCTCACTTATCCTCAAACCAAATAAAGAGACAGGCATTCTTACATTGTGTAGAAGACCTGTTAAAGATGGGAGTGATACACCCAGTTCCAATAAAGGAACAAGGAATGGGATTTTATTCCAATCTGTTCGTAGTTCCCAAAAAAGAGGGAACGTTCAGACCAATTTTGGATTTGAAGATCCTAAACAAATTTCTCAGGGTACCATCGTTCAAAATGGAAACTATTCGAACGATTCTACCTACCATCCAGGAAAGTCAATTTATGACTACCGTGGACCTAAAGGATGCGTACCTACATATTCCTATCCACAAAGAACATCATCAGTTCCTAAGGTTCGTTTTTCTGGACAAACATTACCAGTTTGTGGCTCTCCCATTCGGATTAGCCACTGCTCCAAGGATTTTCACAAAGGTGCTAGGGTCCCTTCTAGCGGTTCTAAGACCAAGGGGCATTGCAGTAGTACCTTACTTGGACGACATTCTAATACAAGCGTCGTCCCTGTCAAAAGCAAAGGCTCATACGGACATCGTTCTAGCCTTTCTCACATCTCATGGATGGAAGGTGAACAAAGAAAAGAGTTCTCTGTCCCCGTCAACAAGAGTTCCCTTCTTGGGAACAATAATAGATTCCTTAGAAATGAGGATTTTTCTGACAGAGGTCAGAAAATCAAAACTTCTAAGCTCTTGTCAAGTGCTTCATTCTGTTCCTCGTCCTTCCATAGCGCAGTGCATGGAAGTAGTAGGATTGATGGTTGCAACAATGGACATAGATGAATTTGTGCAAAAGGAACTAAGACCATTACAACTGTGCATGCTCAAACAGTGGAATGGGGATTATACAGACTTGTCTGCAATGATTCAAGTAGATCAAAAGACCAGAGATTCACTCCGTTGGTGGCTGACCCTGGACCATCTGTCCCAGGGAATGAGCTTCCGCAGGCCAGAGTGGGTCATTGTCACGACCGACGCCAGTCTAGTGGGCTGGGGTGCGGTCTGGGAATCCCTGAAAGCTCAGGGTCTATGGTCTCGGGAAGAGTCTCTTCTCCCGATAAACATTCTGGAACTGAGAGCGATATTCAATGCTCTCAGAGCTTGGCCTCAACTAGCAAAGGCCAAATTCATAAGGTTCCAATCAGACAACATGACGACTGTTGCATATATCAATCATCAGGGGGGAACAAAGAGTTCCCTGGCGATGAAAGAAGTGACCAAAATAATTCAATGGGCGGAGGATCACTCCTGCCACTTGTCTGCGATCCACATCCCAGGAGTGGAAAATTGGGAAGCGGATTTTCTGAGTCGTCAGTCATTTCATCCGGGGGAGTGGGAACTCCATCCGGAAATCTTTGCCCAAATAACTCAATTATGGGGCATTCCAGACATGGATCTGATGGCGTCTCGTCAGAACTTCAAGGTTCCTTGCTACGGGTCCAGATCCAGGGATCCCAAGGCGACTCTAGTAGATGCACTAGTAGCACCTTGGACTTTCAACCTAGCTTACGTATTCCCACCGTTTCCTCTCATTCCCAGGCTGGTAGCCAGGATCAATCAGGAGAGGGCCTCGGTGATCTTGATAGCTCCTGCGTGGCCACGCAGGACTTGGTATGCAGACCTGGTGAATATGTCATCGGCTCCACCATGGAAGCTATCTTTGAGACAGGACCTTCTTGTTCAGGGTCCATTCGAACATCCGAATCTGGTTTCCCTCCAACTGACGGCTTGGAGATTGAACGCTTGATTCTATCAAAGCGTGGGTTTTCAGATTCTGTGATAGATACTCTGGTTCAGGCCAGAAAACCTGTAACTAGAAAGATTTACCATAAAATATGGAAAAAATATATCTGTTGGTGTGAATCCAAAGGATTCCCATGGAATAAGATAAAAATTCCTAAGATTCTCTCCTTTCTACAAGAGGGTTTGGAGAAAGGATTATCTGCAAGTTCTCTAAAGGGACAGATCTCTGCTTTATCTGTCTTACTACACAAAAGACTGGCAGCTGTGCCAGATGTTCAAGCATTTGTTCAGGCTCTGGTTGGTATCATGCCTGTTTACAGACCTTTGACTCCTCCCTGGAGTCTAAATCTAGTTCTTTCAGTTCTTCAAGGGGTTCCGTTTGAACCTTTACATTCCATAGATATTAAGTTACTATCTTGGAAAGTTTTGTTTTTGGTTGCAATTTCTTCTGCTAGAAGAGTTTCAGAGTTATCTGCTCTGCAGTGTTCTCCTCCTTATCTGGTGTTCCATGCAGATAAGGTGGTTTTACGTACTAAGCCTGGTTTTCTTCCTAAAGTTGTTTCTAACAAAAATATTAACCAGGAGATAGTTGTACCTTCTTTGTGTCCGAATCCAGTTTCAAAGAAGGAACGTTTGTTACACAATTTGGACGTTGTCCGTGCTCTAAAGTTCTATTTAGAGGCTACTAAAGATTTCAGACAAACATCTTCCTTGTTTGTTGTTTATTCTGGTAAAAGGAGAGGTCAAAAAGCGACTTCTACCTCTCTTTCCTTTTGGCTTAAAAGCATTATCCGATTGGCTTATGAGACTGCCGGACGGCAGCCTCCTGAAAGAATCACAGCTCACTCCACTAGGGCTGTGGCTTCCACATGGGCCTTCAAGAACGAGGCTTCTGTTGACCAGATATGTAAGGCAGCGACTTGGTCTTCACTGCACACTTTTGCCAAATTTTACAAATTTGATACTTTTGCTTCTTCGGAGGCTATTTTTGGGAGAAAGGTTTTGCAAGCTGTGGTGCCTTCCGTTTAGGTAACCTGATTTGCTCCCTCCCTTCATCCGTGTCTTAAAGCTTTGGTATTGGTTCCCACAAGTAAGGATGACGCCGTGGACCGGACACACCAATGTTGGAGAAAACAGAATTTATGCTTACCTGATAAATTACTTTCTCCAACGGTGTGTCCGGTCCACGGCCCGCCCTGGTTTTTTAATCAGGTCTGATGAATTATTTTCTCTAACTACAGTCACCACGGTACCATATGGTTTCTCCTATATATATTCCTCCTGTCCGTCGGTCGAATGACTGGGGTGGGCGGAGCCTAGGAGGGACCATGTGACCAGCTTTGCTGGGACTCTTTGCCATTTCCTGTTGGGGAAGAGAATATCCCACAAGTAAGGATGACGCCGTGGTCCGGACACACCGTTGGAGAAAGTAATTTATCAGGTAAGCATAAATTCTGTTTTTGTTGCATAAATACCAGAGTAGATTTTGAGCAGTGTTTTGGGCCGTTGTCTTGTTGAAATATCCAGCTCCGGCGTAACTTCAACTTTGTGACTGATTCCTCAACATTATTCTCAAGTATCTGCTGATATTGAGTGGAATCCATGTGACCCTCAACTTTAACAAGATTCCCAGTACCGGCACTGGCCACACAGCCCCACAGCATGATGGAACATCCACCAAATTTTACTGTGTCTAGCAAGTGTTTGTCTTGGAACGCTGTGTTCTTTTGTGGCCATTCATAACGCCCCTTGTTATGATCAAATAACTAAATCTTTGTTTCATCAGTCCATAGCACCTTCTTCCAAAATGAAGCTGGCTTGTCCAAATGTGCGTTTGCATACCTCAAGCGACTCTGTTTGTGACGTGTGTGCAGTAAAGGCTTCATCCGCATCACTCTCCCATACGCTGAATTGTTGAACGATGCACAGTGACACCATCTGCATAAAGATGATGTTGTAGGTCTTTGGAGGTGGTCTGTGGGCTGTTTTTGACCGTTCTCACCATCCTTTGCCTCTCAATATTTTACTTCTGGCCTTAAGAAGAACTATGCCTGTGCTATTCCATTTCCTCACAGTGGACACTGACAGCTTAAATCTCTGATAGCTTTTTGTAGCCTTCCCCTTAACCATAATGTTGAACAATCTTTGTTTTCAGGTCATTTGAGAGTTGTTTTGAGGCCCCCATGTTGCCACTCTTCAGAGGAGAGTCAAAGAGAACAACAACTTGCAATTGGCTACCTTAAATACCTTTTCTCATGATTGGATGCACCTGTCTATGAAGTTCAAGGCTTGATGGGCTCACCAAACCAATTGTGTGTTCCAATTAATCAGTGCTATGTAATTACAGGTATTCAAATCAACAAAATGACAAGGGTTCCCAAATTTATGCACCTGTCTAATTTCGTTTTGATGCATATTGCACATTTTCTATTAATCCAATAAACCTCATTTCACTACTGAAATATTACTGTGTCCTTCAGTTATTTGATAAATCAAAATTAAATTGCTGATCCAAACACTCAAATATTTATAAATGAAAATCATGGAAATTGTCAGGGGTGCCTAAACTTTTGCATACGACTGTATACTCAGTGTACCAGCATTTTAAATAATGCAGCTGCTCAGAGTGCCAGTGGGGCTTGTATCATGTCAGCAATTAACAAATTGATTCATTACTTGATGGTACAAGCAATTAAGGCTTTCTGAGCAAGTGCTGTGTTTAAAATGCTGGTGTACAAAGCATACTTAAGTACACTTTTGAAACAACTATAGCTTTTGTTAGAAGCATCCATGTGGATTCCAATTTTGGCTTGAATAGCCCTTTAAAATTGAAATACACTTGTATTGAACCACTAGCCGCTAAAATACGAAATAACACATACATTACAGGGATTGCAGTGGGAAAGTCTACATACAATTTGGGCTTTTTGCAGACGAGGTAATATTAACCCTTAGCAAACACTGTCTCTACCCCCCCCCCCCATCCTTATTTAAAATAATACTAACCTTTGGGAAAATATCTGGTTACAAGCTTAATGAAGATAAATGTGAAGGTTTAAGTATTCATTTACCCTCTGACACAAATAAATTAATAGAAATTAACTTTAACTTTGAATGGGCAAATAAAGGCCTTTCATACTTAGGTTACTCTTTCTCATAATGTGCACTCGTTATACTCCCTCAACTATAATCCCATTTTTTCACAAATCCAACAATTAACAACTAAATTTATTAAAGAGAAGATCTCTTTCTATTGTTGCTAAAATGACCATTCTACCCAAATTACTATATCTCTTTAGATCCCTACCAGTCTTGGTACCAACATCTGAATTTAACCTAATACAAAATTAAATTCTTAACTTCGTATGGGGAGGAAAGAAACCATGCATCAACAAAAAAATTCTAACCAAACATAAATCAGGAGGGGGCCTGGGAGTTCCACAACTCATAGCATACTACTATGCAGCTAGAACAGTGCAGACAGACGTATGGCAAACAAATAAACTCAATATTAGATGGGTACAACTTAAGACAGACTTAGTCCAGGTAAACCCCATCTGCAAATTGCTCTGGGCAGAGAAACAGTGGCAACCTCCCTCCTGGAAATCTTTCACCTCTATAGCACACACTATATATATATCTATGGGATAGACTGAAATACAAATACCATTTAATAACACAATGCTCTAGGGCTATGCCTTTACTCATTAGCAAATCCCATTCCAATACTAGTACTAAACAAGTTGGCGAACAGGGGCCTATATAGAATAGCGGACACCCTGAGTAATAACTCAATTCTTTCATACACTCAATATGCTGAACTGGACCCAACTGACAAAAATCACTGGTTCCATTACTTTCAACTCATATCTAGAATACAAGCTGTTCTGCAAACACAACCCCCAAATGCTCCAACATGCTTTAAAACATTGCGCCTCAATAGAAACAGACCCAAAGGTGCTATAGCTCAATTGTATCTTATTTTAAACTCCCTTACTGAAACGCTCAAAGCAAAATTTATGCAATCTTGGTAAGATAACAGTTTTTTAGTTGGGACATAGAAGAATTGGTAAACACATTACAAAGAGGTTGCGTATTTTCTATCAGCGTCACATTGAAGGAAAATTATATCAAAACTGCTTACAAATGGTACTTGCATCCAACCAGATTACACCAAGAATAGACAATAGGAGTGAACTCTGTTTTAGGGGATGTTCAGAAAGGAACTTGCATTGTACATCAACAGCACAAACATGGTCACAAACATCAGATATTTCTCCAACATAGGTGTGTCCGAACCACGGCGTCATCCTTACTTGTGGGATATTCTCCTCCCCAACAGGAAATGGCAAAGAGCCCAGCAAAGCTGGTCACATGATCCCTCCTAGGCTCCGCCTTCCCCAGTCATTCTCTTTGCCGTTGTACAGGCAACATCTCCACGGAGATGGCTTAGAGTTTTTTAGTGTTTAACTGTAGTTTTTATTATTCAATCAAGAGTTTGTTATTTTAAAATAGTGCTGGTATGTACTATTTACTCTGAAACAGAAAAGAGATGAAGATTTCTGTTTGTAAGAGGAAAATGATTTTAGCAACCGTTACTAAAATCGATGGCTGTTTCCACACAGGACTGTTGAGAGGAATTAACTTCAGTTGGGGGAACAGTGAGCAGACTTTTGCTGCTTGAGGTATGACACATTCTAACAAGACGATGTAATGCTGGAAGCTGTCATTTTCCCTATGGGATCCGGTAAGCCATTTTTATTACAGAAAGAAAAAAAGGGCTTCACAAGGGCTTTTAAGACTGTAGACATTTTCTGGGCTAAATCGATTTATATATAAGCAGATACCAGGGACTGTAAAGGGGTTAAATATAAAAACGGCTCCGGTTCCGTTATTTTAAGGGTTAAAGCTTCCAAATTTGGTGTGCAATACTTTTAAGGCTTTAAGACACTGTGGTGAAATTTTGGTGAATTTTGAACAATTCCTTCATACTTTTTCACAATTGCAGTAATAAAGTGTGTTCAGTTTAAAATTTAAAGTGACAGTAACGGTTTATTTTAAAACGTTTTTTGTACTTTGTTATCAAGTTTATGCCTGTTTAACATGTCTGAACTACCAGATAGACTGTGTTCTGAATGTGGGGAAGCCAAGGTTCCTTCTCATTTAAATAGATGTGATTTATGTGACACAAAATTTAGAGAAAATGATGCCCAAGATGATTCCTCAAGTGAGGGGAGTAAGCATGGTACTGCATCATCCCCTCCTTCGTCTACACCAGTCTTGCCCACACAGGAGGCCCCTAGTACATCTAGTGCGCCAATACTCCTTACTATGCAACAATTAACGGCTGTAATGGATAATTCTATCAAAAACATTTTAGCCAAAATGCCCACTTATCAGCGAAAGCGCGACTGCTCTGTTTTAGAAAATACTGAAGAGCATGAGGACGCTGATGATATTGGTTCTGAAGTGCCCCTACACCAGTCTGAGGGGGCCAGGGAGGTTTTGTCTGAGGGAGAAATTTCAGATTCAGGGAAAATTTCTCAACAAGCTGAACCTGATGTGATTACATTTAAATTTAAATTGGAACATCTCCGCGCTCTGCTTAAGGAGGTGTTATCTACTCTGGATGATTGTGAGAATTTGGTCATTCCAGAGAAACTATGTAAAATGGACAAGTTCCTGCTATTGTGGCGCGCAGAGCGCTTTGGCTAAAATCTTGGTCAGCGGATGCGTCTTCCAAGAACAAATTGCTTAACATTCCTTTCAAGGGGAAAACGCTGTTTGGCCCTGACTTGAAAGAGATTATCTCTGATATCACTGGGGGCAAGGGCCACGCCCTTCCTCAGGATAGGTCTTTCAAGGCCAAAAATAAACCTAATTTTCGTCCCTTTCGCAGAAACGGACCATCCCCAAGTGCTACGTCCTCTAAGGAAGAGGGTAATACTTCTCAAACCAAGCCAGCCTGGAGACCAATGCAAGGCTGGAACAAAGGAAAGCAGGCCAAGAAACCTGCCACTGCTACCAAGACAGCATGAGATGTTGGCCCCCGATCCGGGACCGGATCTGGTGGGGGGCAGACTCTCTCTCTTCGCTCAGGCTTGGGCAAGAGATGTTCTGGATCCTTGGGCACTAGAAATAGTCTCCCAAGGTTATCTTCTGGAATTCAAGGGGCTTCCCCCAAGGGGGAGGTTCCACAGGTCTCAATTGTCTTCAGACCACATAAAAAAACAGGCATTCTTACATTGTGTAGAAGACCTGTTAAAAATGGGAGTGATTCATCCTGTTCCATTAGGAGAACAAGGGATGGGGTTCTACTCCAATCTGTTCGTAGTTCCCAAAAAAGAGGGAACATTCAGACCAATCTTAGATCTCAAGATCCTAAACAAGTTTCTCAAGGTTCCATCGTTCAAAATGGAAACCATTCGAACAATTCTTCCTTCCATCCAGGAAGGTCAATTCATGACCACGGTGGATTTAAAGGATGCGTATCTACATATTCCTATCCACAAGGAACATCATCGGTTCCTAAGGTTCGCATTCCTGGACAAGCATTACCAGTTTGTGGCACTTCCGTTCGGATTAGCCACTGCTCCAAGAATTTTCACAAAGGTACTAGGGTCCCTTCTAGCGGTGCTAAGACCAAGGGGCATTGCAGTAGTACCTTACTTGGACGACATTCTGATTCAAGCGTCGTCCCTTCCTCAAGCAAAGGCTCACACGGACATTGTCCTGGCCTTTCTCAGATCTCACGGGTGGAAAGTGAACGTAGAAAAAAGTTCTCTATCTCCGTCAACAAGGGTTCCCTTCTTGGGAACAATAATAGACTCCTTAGAAATGAGGATTTTTCTGACAGAGGCCAGAAAATCAAAACTTCTAAACTCTTGTCAAATACTTCATTCTGTTCCTCTTCCTTCCATAGCGCAGTGCATGGAAGTAATAGGTTTGATGGTAGCGGCAATGGACATAGTTCCTTTTGCGCGAATTCATCTAAGACCATTACAACTGTGCATGCTCAGTCAGTGGAATGGGGACTATACAGACTTGTCTCCGACGATACAAGTAGATCAGAGGACCAGAGATTCACTCCGTTGGTGGCTGTCCCTGGACAACCTGTCACAGGGGATGAGCTTCCGCAGACCAGAGTGGGTCATTGTCACGACCGACGCCAGTCTGGTGGGCTGGGGCGCGGTCTGGGGATCCCTGAAAGCTCAGGGTCTTTGGTCTCGGGAAGAATCTTTTCTCCCGATAAATATTCTTGAACTGAGAGCGATATTCAATGCTCTCAAGGCTTGGCCTCAGCTAGCAAAAGCCAAGTTCATACGGTTTCAATCAGACAACATGACGACTGTTGCGTACATCAACCATCAGGGGGGAACAAGGAGTTCCCTGGCGATGGAAGAAGTGACCAAAATCATTCAATGGGCGGAGACTCACTCCTGCCACTTGTCTGCAATCCACATCCCAGGAGTGGAAAATTGGGAAGCGGATTTTCTGAGTCGTCAGACATTTCATCCGGGGGAGTGGGAACTCCATCCGGAAATCTTTGCCCAAATTACTCAATTGTGGGGCATTCCAGACATGGATCTGATGGCCTCTCGTCAGAACTTCAAGGTTCCTTGCTACGGGTCCAGATCCAGGGATCCCAAGGCGACTCTAGTAGATGCACTAGTAGCACCTTGGACCTTCAAACTAGCTTATGTATTCCCGCCGTTTCCTCTCATCCCCAGGCTGGTAGCCAGGATCAATCAGGAGAGGGCATCGGTGATCTTGATAGCTCCTGCGTGGCCACGCAGGACTTGGTATGCAGACCTGGTGAATATGTCATCGGCTCCACCATGGAAGCTACCTTTGAGACGAGACCTTCTTGTTCAAGGTCCGTTCGAACATCCGAATCTGGTCTCACTCCAACTGACTGCTTGGAGATTGAACGTTTGATCTTATCAAAGCGAGGGTTCTCAGATTCTGTCATTGATACTCTTGTTCAGGCCAGAAAGCCTGTAACTAGAAAAATTTACCACAAAATATGGAAAAAATATATCTGTTGGTGTGAATCTAAAGGATTCCCTTGGGACAAGGTAAAAATTCCTAAGATTCTATCCTTTCTTCAAGAAGGTTTGGAGAAAGGATTATCTGCAAGTTCCTTGAAGGGACAGATTTCTGCCTTGTCTGTGTTACTTCACAAAAAGCTGGCAGCTGTGCCAGATGTTCAAGCCTTTGTTCAGGCTCTGGTTAGAATCAAGCCTGTTTACAAACCTTTGACTCCTCCTTGGAGTCTCAATTTAGTTCTTTCAGTTCTTCAAGGGGTTCCGTTTGAACCCTTACATTCCGTTGATATTAAGTTATTATCTTGGAAAGTTTTGTTTTTGGTTGCAATTTCTTCTGCTAGAAGAGTTTCAGAATTATCTGCTCTGCAGTGTTCTCCTCCTTATCTGGTGTTCCATGCAGATAAGGTGGTTTTACGTACTAAACCTGGTTTTCTTCCGAAAGTTGTTTCTAACAAAAACATTAACCAGGAGATAGTCGTGCCTTCTTTGTGTCCGAATCCAGTTTCAAAGAAGGAACGTTTGTTGCACAATTTGGATGTTGTTCGTGCTCTAAAATTCTATTTAGATGCTACAAAGGATTTTAGACAAACATCTTCCTTGTTTGTTGTTTATTCTGGTAAAAGGAGAGGTCAAAAAGCAACTTCTACCTCTCTCTCTTTTTGGATTAAAAGCATCATCAGATTGGCTTACGAGACTGCCGGACGGCAGCCTCCTGAAAGAATCACAGCTCATTCCACTAGGGCTGTGGCTTCCACATGGGCCTTCAAGAACGAGGCTTCTGTTGATCAGATATGTAAGGCAGCGACTTGGTCTTCACTTCACACTTTTACTAAATTTTACAAGTTTGATACTTTTGCTTCTTCTGAGGCTATTTTTGGGAGAAAGGTTTTGCAAGCCGTGGTGCCTTCCGTCTAGGTGACCTGATTTGCTCCCTCCCTTCATCCGTGTCCTAAAGCTTTGGTATTGGTTCCCACAAGTAAGGATGACGCCGTGGACCGGACACACCTATGTTGGAGAAAACAGAATTTATGTTTACCTGATAAATTACTTTCTCCAACGGTGTGTCCGGTCCACGGCCCGCCCTGGTTTTTTAATCAGGTCTGATAATTTATTTTCTTTAACTACAGTCACCACGGTATCATATGGTTTCTCCTATGCAAATATTCCTCCTTTACGTCGGTCGAATGACTGGGGAAGGCGGAGCCTAGGAGGGATCATGTGACCAGCTTTGCTGGGCTCTTTGCCATTTCCTGTTGGGGAGGAGAATATCCCACAAGTAAGGATGACGCCGTGGACCGGACACACCGTTGGAGAAAGTAATTTATCAGGTAAACATAAATTCTGTTTTTAAGCAAAATATTCCACAGGCAAATTAACCTCACTCCGACACAGGTCTTGTTACATGAACCGATACTAGGCCTCACCACACTTAACTGTAAATTAATAATGACAATATACACTGCAACTAGACTGTGCATAGCTCGATATTGGAAAAAAGAAATACCAGATTATGCTATAGTATTACGTAAAAATCGAACACATTTATCAAATATCCAGCTCCTCAGCTGACCTATTATCCCAAAAAGAGCAATTTCTAGGGATTTGCGAACCTTGGATCGTGTATTCAGAGGCAACTCGCTGGAGCACCTCAAGAGCTAGAGTGTTAGTAGACCGGACTCCCTACCTATCATAAAAAGAGACCTATATAGATAATAAGACAAGAGAGGGGTGTTATATGTTTCTATGTTCATATGATGTTCTTTAATAAGTAAAACTTGCCTATAGTCGAGAGCTGAATCAGTATACCTTGATGGGGAAACTTTGTCTGTACTTTTGACCTGAGACCCGGAGCTCTAATAACACTGTAAACCATTTTATTCTCTTTGCAATTGTTCAATAACCTGTGTAGAAATACTTAAAAAATTTATTTTTTCTTTGTTTTATCTTTTGTTTATTTGTGAAAATCTAATAAAAATTATTTTAAAAAAAAATTGAAATACACTCTTGCATGTTTCAAGTTTGGCCTTTCTATGATTTTATCAGCAAACTACTTCAAAACAATGCACTTTATGCTATCAATATGACCATGGTTAGCCTTGTCTGCACGTTCCAAATAAGGCAAGTGGTGGGTTAAGTTTTGCTGTTGAAAAACAAATGCAGTAAACAAGAGGCTAGTTTGTTCTAAAAATGTTTAGACTTGTCTAATTTTTCATAATCAACAGATCCTTAAGTTTTGTTTTTATTAATTACCCTAAATTCTTTTTTATTTCAAGTCTCCCATCATAATATGAGGAACGTTTTTATGGATTTAGTTTTGCCATCTTATAAGAACAGGGCAACTTCTAATTGCTGGGATACAGCTGTTATATAGTCTTAGTGTGTCAGATATGTTTGTTTAACCCCTTGTGAAGGCTTCTTATTACTACATTAGTTTCCAAAAGTACTGAAAATTGTCTTTGTTGTAGTTTGTTTTATATCTTTATATCCTTGTAGGTTATTTTAATTTGTTTAAATTATGAAACAAATCATCTTACTGACTAAACATGATATTCTATCATATTTGTGTTCTATTAACAGGCAGTACAACCTTCTACAGGTGAGGTATTATTTGATACCTTTCATGACTCCAAATCCCGTTTTGAGCTAGAGACGAGACTATTGTGTTTGCAGCCAGTGGAAATCCTCCTACCATCTGAAATTTCTAACAACACTGAAAGGCTGATTGACAACATAACCTCATCCTGGTTAGTTAGTTATTTTATTTATATATTCATTTATTTTTTTTGCAAAAAAGTTGTAGCGTATTATCCAAAAAATAAATAAATACAAAATGTCCAACTTCATAATATTTCTGTTACTGTAATCAGATCAAGACACAAGATTCTTCATATTGAAAATATAGTGTATTAAAATCCCAATTTTTGGATTTCTGGTTTTATAACCCATGCAAACATGGAATGAGATGTATCTTTACACAACGTTGTGAAGAAAGCGTTTGACAAACGTCTTTTCTAAACATTGCGGTCGAGATTTCTTTTTTTCTTGTGTTTCCTGCAAGTCTTGTTTGATCTTCAAGATATCATGTATATAACTCTTTAAATATGTATACATATTTAAATTTTAGGACTGGTCACTAACAGCTATACAATAGCATTGAAGAGAGGTTTAATAATTCTTGGCCACACTATTCATATTTCTTCTGTTATGTGTGATCAGTCCACGGGTCATCATTACTTCTGGGATATAACTCCTCCCCAACAGGAAATGCAAGAGGATTCACCCAGCAGAGCTGCATATAGCTCCTCCCCTCTACGTCAGTCCCAGTCATTCTCTTGCACCCAACGACTAGATAGGATGTGTGAGAGGACTATGGTGATTATACTTAGTTTTTATGACTTCAATCAAAAGTTTGTTATTTTACAATAGCACCGGAGCGTGTTATTACTTCTCTGGCAGAGTTTGAGGAAGAATCTACCAGAGTTTTTTACTATGATTTTAACCGGAGTAGTTAAGATCATATTGCTGTTCTCGGCCATCTGAGGGAGGTAAAAGCTTCAGATCAGGGGACAGCGGGCAGATGAATCTGCATTGAGGTATGTTGCAGTTTTTATTTTCTGAATGGAATTGATGAGAAAATCCTGCCATACCGTTATAATGATATGTATGTATACACTTCAGTATTCTGGGGATGGTATTTCACCGGAACTACTCTGTTAAAAGTCACTAATCCTTTTAATAAGTATTTATCATGTTAAACGTTTTTGCTGGAATGTAGAATCGTTTACATTTCTGAGGTACTGAGTGAATAAATATTTGGGCATTATTTTCCACTTGGCAGTTGTTTGGTTTTAATTGTGACAGTTTCGTTTCTCTTCACTGCTGTGTGTGAGGGGGAGGGCCGTTTTTGGCGCTCTTTGCTACGCATCAAAAAATTCAAGTCAGTTACTCTTATATTTCCTGCATGATCCGGTTCATCTCTGACAGATCTCAGGGGTCTTCAAACTTCTTTGGAGGGAGGTAGATTCTCTCAGCAGAGCTGTGAGAATTTTATATTGACTGTGAATAAAAACGTTGCTCTGTAATTTTTATGTCAAATTTAATTATTGTTATTTTACTAATGGGAACAAACCTTTGCTAAAAGTTGTGTTGTTTTAAAGTTTGATGCTATAACTGTTTTTCAGTTCATTATTTCAACTGTCATTTAATCGTTTAGTACCTCTTTGAGGCACAGTACGTTTTTGCTAAAAAAGATTATAACCAAGTTGCAAGTTTATTGCTAGTGTGTTAAACATGTCTGACTCAGAGGAGGATATCTGTGTCATTTGTTCCAATGCCAAGGTGGAGCCCAATAGAAATTTATGTACTAACTGTATTGATGCTACTTTAAATAAAAGTCAATCTGTACAATGTGAACAAATTTCACCAAACAGCGAGGGGAGAGTTATGCCGACTAACTCGCCTCACGCGGCAGTACCTGCATCTCCCGCCCGGGAGGTGCGTGATATTATGGCACCTAGTACATCTGGGCGGCCATTACAGATAACATTACAAGATATGGCTACTGTTATGACTGAAGTTTTGTCTAAATTACCAGAACTAAGAGGCAAGCGTGATCACTCTGGGGTGAGAACAGAGTGCGCTGACAATACTAGGGCCATGTCTGATACTGCGTCACAGCTTGCAGAGCATGAGGACGGAGAGCTTCATTCTGTGGGTGACGGTTCTGATCCAAACAGATTGGATTCAGATATTTCAAATTTTAAATTTAAATTGGAGAACCTCCGTGTATTACTAGGGGAGGTCTTAGCAGCTCTCAATGATTGTAACACCGTTGCAATACCAGAGAAACTGTGTAGGTTGGATAAATACTTTGCGGTACCGGCGAGTACTGACGTTTTTCCTATACCTAAGAGACTAACTGAAATTGTTACTAAGGAGTGGGATAGACCCGGTGTGCCGTTCTCACCCCCTCCAATATTTAGAAAGATGTTTCCAATAGACGCCACCACTCGGGACTTATGGCAAACGGTCCCTAAGGTGGAGGGAGCAGTTTCTACTTTAGCTAAGCGTACCACTATCCCGGTGGAGGATAGCTGTGCCTTTTCAGATCCAATGGATAAAAAATTAGAGGGTTACCTTAAGAAAATGTTTGTTCAACAAGGTTTTATATTGCAACCCCTTGCATGTATCGCGCCGATTACGGCTGCGGCAGCATTTTGGATTGAGTCTCTGGAAGAGAACCTTAGTTCATATACGCTAGACGACATTACGGACAGGCTTAGAGTCCTTAAACTAGCTAATTCATTCATTTCGGAGGCCGTAGTACATTTAACCAAACTTACGGCTAAGAACTCAGGATTCGCTATACAGGCACGTAGGGCGCTGTGGCTAAAATCCTGGTCAGCTGATGTTACTTCTAAGTCCAAATTACTTAATATACCTTTCAAGGGGCAGTCTTTATTTGGGCCCGGATTGAAAGAAATTATCGCTGACATTACAGGAGGTAAGGGCCACGCCCTACCTCAAGACAAAGCCAAAGCTAAGGCTAGACAGTCTAATTTTCGTTCCTTTCGGAATTTCAAAACAGGAGCAGCATCAACCTCCACTGCACCAAAACAGGAGGGAGCTGTTGCTCGTTACAGGCAAGGCTGGAAGCCTAACCAGTCCTGGAACAAGAGCAAGCAGGCCAGGAAACCTGCTGCTGCCCCAAAGACAGCATGAACCGAGAGCCCCCGATCCGGGACCGGATCTAGTGGGGGGCAGACTTTCTCTCTTCGCCCAGGCCTGGGCAAGAGATGTTCAGGATCCCTGGGCGCTAGAGATCATATCTCAGGGATACCTTCTAGACTTCAAATTATCTCCCCCAAGAGGGAGATTTCATCTGTCAAGGTTGTCAACAAACCAGATAAAGAAAGAAGCGTTTCTACGCTGTGTACAAGATCTGTTATTAATGGGAGTGATCCATCCGGTTCCGCGGTCGGAACAAGGACAAGGGTTCTACTCAAACCTGTTTGTGGTTCCCAAAAAAGAGGGAACTTTCAGGCCAATCTTAGATTTAAAGATTCTAAACAAATTCCTAAGAGTTCCATCGTTCAAAATGGAAACTATTCGGACAATCTTACCCATGATCCAAAAGGGTCAGTACATGACCACAGTGGATTTAAAAGATGCTTACCTTCACATACCGATTCACAAGGATCATCACCGGTATCTAAGGTTTGCCTTCTTAGACAGGCACTACCAGTTTGTAGCTCTTCCATTCGGATTGGCTACGGCTCCAAGAATCTTCACAAAGGTTCTGGGTGCCCTTCTGGCGGTACTAAGACCGCGAGGGATTTCGGTAGCTCCGTACCTAGACGACATTCTAATACAAGCTTCAAGCTTTCAAACTGCCAAGTCTCATACAGAGTTAGTTCTGGCATTTCTAAGGTCGCATGGATGGAAAGTGAACGAAAAGAAGAGTTCTCTTTTTCCTCTCACAAGAGTTCCATTCTTGGGGACTCTTATAGATTCTGTAGAAATGAAGATTTACCTGACAGAAGACAGGTTAACAAAACTTCAAAATGCATGCCGTGTCCTTCATTCCATTCAACACCCGTCAGTAGCTCAATGCATGGAGGTGATCGGCTTAATGGTAGCGGCAATGGACATAGTACCTTTTGCACGCCTACACCTCAGACCGCTGCAATTGTGCATGCTAAGTCAGTGGAATGGGGATTACTCAGATTTGTCCCCTACTCTGAATCTGAATCAAGAGACCAGAAATTCTCTTCTATGGTGGCTTTATCGGCCACACCTGTCCAGGGGGATGCCATTCAGCAGGCCAGACTGGACAATTGTAACAACAGACGCCAGCCTACTAGGTTGGGGCGCTGTCTGGAATTCTCTGAAGGCTCAGGGACTATGGAATCAGGAGGAGAGTCTCCTTCCAATAAACATCCTGGAATTGAGAGCAGTTCTCAATGCCCTTCTGGCTTGGCCCCAATTAACAACTCGGGGGTTCATCAGGTTTCAGTCGGACAACATCACGACTGTAGCTTACATCAACCATCAGGGAGGGACAAGAAGCTCCCTAGCAATGATGGAAGTATCAAAGATAATTCGCTGGGCAGAGTCTCACTCTTGCCACCTATCAGCAATCCACATCCCGGGAGTGGAGAACTGGGAGGCGGATTTCTTGAGTCGCCAGACTTTTCATCCGGGGGAGTGGGAACTTCATCCGGAGGTCTTTGCCCAAATACTTCGACGTTGGGGCAAACCAGAGATAGATCTCATGGCGTCTCGCCAGAACGCCAAACTTCCTCTCTACGGGTCCAGATCCAGGGATCCGGGAGCGGTTCTGATAGATGCTTTGACAGCACCTTGGAACTTCGGGATGGCTTATGTGTTCCCACCCTTCCCGCTGCTTCCTCGATTGATTGCCAAAATCAAACAGGAGAGAGCATCAGTGATTCTAATAGCGCCTGCATGGCCACGCAGGACTTGGTATGCAGATCTAGTGGACATGTCATCCTGTCCGCCTTGGTCTCTACCTCTAAGACAGGACCTTCTGATACAGGGTCCATTCAAACATCAAAATCTAACTTCTCTGAAGCTGACTGCTTGGAAATTGAACGCTTGATTTTATCAAAACGTGGTTTTTCTGAGTCGGTTATTGATACCCTGATACAGGCTAGGAAGCCTGTTACCAGAAGGATTTACCATAAAATATGGCGTAAATACCTATACTGGTGCGAATCCAAAGGTTACTCTTGGAGTAAGGTTAGGATCGCTAGGATATTGTCCTTTCTACAAGAAGGTTTAGAAAAGGGTCTATCAGCTAGTTCATTAAAGGGACAGATTTCAGCTCTGTCCATCTTGTTACACAGGCGTCTGTCAGAAAATCCAGACGTCCAGGCTTTTTGTCAGGCTTTAGCTAGGATCAAGCCTGTGTTTAAAGCTGTTGCTCCGCCATGGAGTTTAAACTTAGTTCTTAACGTTTTACAGGGTGTTCCGTTTGAACCCCTTCATTCCATTGATATAAAATTGTTATCTTGGAAAGTTCTGTTTTTAATGGCTATTTCCTCGGCTCGAAGAGTCTCTGAGTTATCAGCCTTACATTGTGATTCTCCTTATCTGATTTTTCACTCAGACAAGGTAGTTCTGCGTACTAAACCTGGGTTCTTACCTAAGGTAGTCACTAACAGGAATATCAATCAAGAGATTGTTGTTCCATCCTTGTGTCCAAATCCTTCTTCAAAGAAGGAACGTCTTCTACACAATCTGGATGTAGTTCGTGCCCTCAAGTTCTACTTGCAGGCAACTAAAGATTTTCGCCAAACTTCTTCCCTGTTTGTCGTTTATTCTGGACAGAGGAGAGGTCAAAAAGCTTCTGCTACCTCTCTCTCTTTTTGGCTTCGTAGCATAATACGTTTAGCCTATGAGACTGCTGGACAGCAGCCTCCTGAAAGAATTACAGCTCACTCCACTAGAGCTGTGGCTTCCACTTGGGCCTTTAAGAATGAGGCCTCTGTTGAACAGATTTGCAAGGCTGCAACTTGGTCTTCGCTTCATACTTTTTCCAAATTTTACAAATTTGACACTTTTGCTTCTTCGGAGGCTATTTTTGGGAGAAAGGTTCTTCAGGCAGTGGTTCCTTCTGTATAATGAGCCTGCCTGTCCCTCCCGTCATCCGTGTACTTTTGCTTTGGTATTGGTATCCCAGAAGTAATGATGACCCGTGGACTGATCACACATAACAGAAGAAAACATAATTTATGCTTACCTGATAAATTCCTTTCTTCTGTTGTGTGATCAGTCCACGGCCCGCCCTGTTTTAAGGCAGGTAAATATCTTTTAAATTATACTCCAGTCACCACTTCACCCTTGGTTACTCCTTTCTCGTTGATTCTTGGTCGAATGACTGGGACTGACGTAGAGGGGAGGAGCTATATGCAGCTCTGCTGGGTGAATCCTCTTGCATTTCCTGTTGGGGAGGAGTTATATCCCAGAAGTAATGATGACCCGTGGACTGATCACACAACAGAAGAAAGGAATTTATCAGGTAAGCATAAATTATGTTTTATATATAAAATGAGGTTGTATTGTACATGTAAAAAAAAAAAGGCCAGTTTTGTATTTTATCAAGTACCTTTAGGTGTCAGATTCGATGTGAAAAATGGTGAATTGTGTTAAGGAAATGAATTGTGATCAATGTGAACAGGACTGTCCCAAGTATAGGGCCTTATTTTAGCAAGCCCATAATGTGCTTTTGGGTTTGAATAAAAATATTGATTGCGGTTGACTAAAACTTGAAAAGTGGATATTGTGGCTAAAAAGTCAAAAAAAGATGGGATGATAAATTGGAATTAACTCCTATATCCTCCAAAAAAAAGGAAAATGTTTGTATTATAAAGCTGAATGGGCTTCAAAATGCAAGCAGTGGAACTCAGGCAATCACCTATTTTAATGGAAGTGGTTTAGCTCAGTGTGTGAATATGTCTTCTTCATTGTAATTTGATAGTTTTCTTCAACAAAAGAAGTGTCTAGAGCTATTTCTTATATGGAGGTATTGGGATCCGCACAAGCACAACCAATTCGTTTTCAAATGTCAATCATAACTGTCCGGTGCAACACCTAGGAGACCACCCTTCTTAGGCCTCAGGATACAATGTAGAAAAGGAAAATGTGGCACATGGTATGCAGGCTATACCTTTATTAGGAGAGCATAGAGAAGTATTTCTTATCTTATTTAATATGTGTAAATTGTTTAGTCAAATCTATTAGACCTGGATAATATACAACACACACATATGCTTCCACAGATTTAACTAAATTCACTTTACCCTGAAACAAAAACTAAATTACAATCTGAAATATTAAGGCTAACCCTGGGCAAACTTGTGTGTGACAAAAGTGGTTCAACTACTGTGACTATAATGATAAAAAAAAATGATTACACTTATCATAATAAAGATAATCTTATTTTGACTTTTCCCTCACACATACTTTAGAGATATTTTCCAAACGGTATGGATTATATCTTCTCTGTGCAAAAATATAGAGAGTTAGATTTCCATCTTAGATAAACTTCTGTAATATGCAAAAAGTGGGCACAAATATATATTGTCACTCTGTAATTTATAAGTAAAGCGTAAGAGTAAAACAGCTAATTAAAAAGTAACATTAAACACTTTGAATACACACACTTCAGTAAGTCAGTCTAAGTAGTTAGTCATAGGAACCTATAGTATATCTGAATTTCTCATCATAGTGTTTCATAACTCTCCAAGATGGCTGGCATCTGTTTTACTTGTGACAGGGGTATGTGATGCTGCTCCTTTTTAAAACTTCTAACATAGTGCTGTTCTTGTCTGCTATTCACTTCTGCAGGGATGTTATCCTATATCCAAAATGTTTACACTCCTAGTAATACCAAACAAAAAAAATTATTTATTTCATAAAGGTGGTGAGATTCGGCGCTCCATTGCTCTTGGGAATTAATCCTCCTGGCCCTCTAGGAGGCGGCAAAGATTCCCAAACCCCAAGAGCTCTATAAAACCCCTCTCACTTTACTGGTGACTAGTTTAGTTTATTCTTTGCCTCCATTGGAGGAAGGTGAAGAATGAGGATATGTCTGTATTCTGTGAGAGGGGTTCTCAGACTGAGTTGAGGCCAATATCCCCTCAGAGTGCAGTGTTTAAAGGAGGGATGTATTGGGAGTTTGGGGTAGTGATGTATTTTTCACTTCATGGGAATTAGTCTCAAGCCTTCCACAGGTGTCACAGGGACCTGTCCTTTGCCTCCTACTGTTGGGTCATTAATTAACTCCTGTGCCTTATCTTCTGCTGTGATCTTTCATCACTGGTTTTTGCTTCCTACTGGTTGTATTCAGTAGTCGGGTGCCTGTGGGTAAGTAATCTTTTTTGCTTATGGGGCACTCCGTTACCCTATTAGGTTATATTATTATATTTTCTTGTATGTGTATGTATGTATGTATGTGTATATATGTGTGTGTGTGTGTGTGTATATATATATATATATATATATATACATACATACATATTTCCATCTTCTATACACACCTTTTCCAGTTAACTGTTCCTAAAGTGGATGGGGCCATTGGCTAGGCTTACTACTATTCCTTTGGAAGATAGTTCTTCCTTTAACCCCTTTGATGCGCATGATAAAGTGTTCTCGTGATGCACATCTCTACCTGTTGGCGCATGATAAGACCTTCTCGTGGTGCAGGGGGACCGCCGATCAAGCTTGTTGTCAGTGATCACCCTCACTACAGGCAGGGGATCGTTGGTGGCCTAGTGGGCGTAACTCCCAGGCTTCATGGGAGTGTTGGTGACATCACCACATACACATGTGGTGATATCACAAAAGGCCTGAACATTGATACATACCGGTAGCTGCAAGGGAACTGGATGAGGGGGGAGATTTTCAAACACCTTGATCTCTGTTCCCTTAGCAGCTGCAAACCTGCAAACCCATCATTTGAAAGAGAATCGTCTGGAGCAGTACGACACAACAGATCGTTTAAAAATAAAGTTACGAAAACACATGCTTGGGGGGTAATACATTATATGCAAAATAAAAAAAAAATCTGGTATGTCTAGAAACCCCTTATAGTAGAGAAGCCCCTCCCTAATAAAAATATAAATTTTGTCTGTATAGTCAGGTGATAGCTGTGGTAAGAGTGAACACCTTGAAAGGATTTTTTATTTCTGTACTACATAACTGAGCCTCTCTAATCTATATTATAACCCCCAAATCTGATGGGCCTGCTGAAAAAAACAATATATAATTTGTGTGTGGGTCACTTACTGAAATTTGACTTAAAATTGGGTTTATATGTAGATAACAAAAAAGCTAAAAATTGGTTCAGCACTGGAGTGTAAAAAAAGGCTTAGCAGCGAAAGTGTTAAGGATCCTTTGGGTAGGAAGTTAGAATCCGTCCATAGGAGGGCTTTTCAACAAACAGGTTATATTTTTAGCAGTTTATATTTCTTGTGTTGCTGCTGCTCCATCTATCTAGTGAACATTTGTTAAACATTTTACAGTTGCTTAAATGTGCTAATGCTTTCATTTGTGATGCTGTTATTGACATTAAGATTAACTCTACGAGTATGTCTTTGACAGTTCTTTCCAGAAGGGCTTTATGGTTAAAGTCCTGGTCTGCTGATATGGTTTCTAAATCAAGGCTTCTATCTCTCTCTTTTCAGGGTAAGATATTGTTTGGTTCTGGCTTGGATTATATTCTCTCTACTGTGACTGGCGGTAATGGAGCTTTTCTTTCTCAGGACAAAAATTCCAAGGGTAAAGCCAAGGCTTCTAATCAGTTTTGTTCCTTTTGTCCGAATAGGGAACAGAAGTCTTCTTCCTCCTCTCAGAAACAGGGTTCCTCTAGCTCTGTTTGGAAACCAAGTTCAAATTGGAACAGGTCTAAGTAGTCCAAAAAATCTGTGGAGAAGAGCCACATCACATCGTACCTGTACGATTGGATTCCTTGGCCCAGACACATAGTGGCTTGGAATTAGTAGCGGTTGTCGCAGCGCACTGGGAAGTCTTACCTTTGCCTGGAGGCTCTGTCGGCTAGAGCCCAGAACTGCCCGGATACACAGAGGAGCGAGACGCAGGCCAAGCAGACGTCAGAACGCCACTACGCTTGAGCGCATTTCGCCAGACGAGACCTGGGCTACCCGGACACGGGAAGTGCAGTCAGGCCTACAGAAAGTGAGCGGTAGCATCTCCCAAACAGCTATCCTGGTACCTAGGTGGAATCAGAAGACAAGGGGTCTCCCAACAACGGCACCAAAGTGCCGAAGTACCTTCCTTGTTGCTTAATAGTGTTTGGGCTACGCTTCTTGCTTGGGCTTGTATGCGGGGGACTAACTGGGATTACTGAGACTAACGTTGACTGTCACTAATAAGCCCTGCTTACTCGCACTAACACTCTAGTCTAGAATTTTGTGCTTTATTGTGGAAGAACAAAAGGGAGTTCAGTATCCCCATTAGTGGGTATAAGATATTGGACATAATATGGGCTCTACTTAAAAAAGACTGAGATATCGGTCAGAGAGATTAAACCCCATACTCCGGTGACTCAAGTTTTGTCGGTCTTGGCATAGGTCATATAGACTCTGCGTAAAGACGTGGAAAGTAGTTAGGGTGTTTTTATTTCTGTTGGGCACAGTCCATGGCGGGGGTGGTGCTCTGAGACTAGGGCTGAGTTCCGGCTTTATAAAATAGAGGCCACAATATATGATTGAAGTGTTCCTGTTTTCTTTTCATGCTACCTTGCACCATTTGTTCACCATATTACATTGCTCGCAATAAACCCAGCGGGACACAGGATGTATGTATGAGTACCAGTTAAATTAGACTTTCCCAACTGCAATATATCTCCTTGAAAATCTTTATTTGCATTGAGAAGGACGACCCTATACTCAAGTTCAAGGAGTATTTTAATACATCTAAAAACTAAATGAACATTGCAGTAATTGAGAACTTTGGGAACTGATCGCAATCTGAGATGAATGCTATATAAGCCCACTGTGAAGCTTATACCCCCTTTTTTTTGTATAAATTCTATGGTTGTGTTTCTTTAATTTAATTTGGGATTTTAGACTACTAGGAATGTTAAAATAACCTCCAGTTTCGATAATAGAGGTCCCTCTAACAAGCTAAACTCAGAAGTACCCCTTTTTGATCTTTAGATGTAATACCTAAAATGTGAAAATATAAGATTTGGTGAAGTAGCTTTTTTCTTTTTCAGGTAACAGGATATAACAGTACCTGGGTGCTAACGTATAGGGCCAGAAATTTCAGAACTCATGTAAAGCCTTAGTGTTCTATCATAGTGTTCTATCATAGTGTATTAAGCTTAATACCCCTATCAATTTTTAATTATATAAAGTAGTCAAGTTTGTGTAGTACTGAACTGGTGTATATAGGCAACCTTATTTTTAATTAAGAATTTACTGTTGGGTAGGTGGTATTACATCTAACACTTACACACACTGAGGTTCACCCTCTGATTGTTCACTGATTTTGCTTGCGCTACATATACACGCTAACCTATTTTATTTTTTTTTTACTTTTTTCTTCTCACTTTCCTTGGAGGCTGGCAAATAAGTTTGAATAACCTAGACACAACAGCACTCCTCCATCAAATTTCTGACCTGTTAATGCCACAATTTGATGTATTTAAACAAGAAATAGTCAATTTGACAACTAAAGTTAAACAATTCTCAACTAGAATAGCTGAGTTAGAAACGAGAATCTTTGATACCGAGGATAGGGCCACTACTCTGGAACAGACAACTAATTCACATGATAATATGATACGCACACTACATTCCAGAGCTCAAGAGCTGGAGGATAGATCTTGCCGCAATAACCTGAGGGTTATTGGGCTCCCAGAAAATGGGGAATTTACTGATCTTTTAAGATTCCCTTCCACCTCACTCCCCCGATTGGTGGGTAGCCATATAGAGAATCTGGTAATCCCGGTAGAAAGAGCTCATAGAATAGGCCCAGTACTTAATAAGCCAGATGGGACAGTTAGATCTAGACCTGTAATGATCAAGATTTTAAATTTTCAAGATAAGTTTCACATATTGAGGCTTTACCGAAAGAACAATGGTATTATGATAGGTCAGGCAAGGGTGTTACTATTTCAGGATTTTGCAACAGAAACCCAAGCGGAACGAAGGGAAATGGCACAATACTGCTCCAGGCTACTTAAAGCGAATGCTAGATTACTTTATCAATACTCACTTTCACCAAAATAGAAGTACAATCTTTCTGCCGGAATAATGGGGTGCAATAAAATTGCACAAAATTAGGTGTTTAGTCATTGATGATTTTGCTATGTTTGCTGTTGATATCGGCTTGGGGTTTATTTTTATTTTATCCTCTTTCCCTCCCTTTCCCCCCCCCCCCCTTTTTTTGTCCCCCTCTTTTTTTCCTCACTACCTATATTAATTGGAGATGGTTAAATTAAAGTTTTTATCTTGGAATATAAGAGTGATTTCTTTTCCGATGAAACAGAAACTAATGATAAAACATTTGGGTATTTATAAACCAGATATAGCTTTTATACAGGAAACTCATCTTTCCCCGGTAGAAGCGATTAAACTTCAAACCAAGTGGGTGGGTGAGGTCCTGTATACAACATATAATCAAAGAAACAAGGTCTGGCTATACTTTTTAATAAACAATTAGATTATCAGATATTATTAATAGAAAATGACCCAGAAGGGAGATATCAAATCTTAGAGACTCAAATTAATAAAACCCAGTATGTCTTCTGTAATCTATATGGCCCGAATAAAACAGAGAGAGAATTTTGGGAAATATTACGTTTGAAATTATTTCAGTTTGTGGGGAAAAATTATAATAGTGGTGGGAGACTACAATATGACATTTTCACATATTTTAGACAGATTTAATAGCAAGTCTAATGACAAAAGCGCAGGGAATCAACAATACTTTGTAAATTTTGCCAGACGTTGGCTCTTAAAGATATCTGGCGAGCTCAGCTTCCAGACCACAGAGAGTACACGTGGATCTAAGTCTTTTAGGTCTTTCTCGAGAATAGACTTCTTCTTAATCTCAAACATATTGTTGGGGTCAGACATTAAAACAGACATAAAATAAATCAAGCTATCAGATCACGCAATAATCTCTTTGGAGATAAAATGCAAAGATCCTCTTCAGAATAACAATGCGCGTTTTTTTTTCCTCCCAACACCTTATTCATAACATAAAATTCAAAGCATGGCTGCAAGGGAGATGGTGGGAATTTGCAGATATTAATAAGGACTATATAGGTAAACCTGAAACATTTTGGGAGACCGCAAAGGCGATATTAAGAAGCAAAATAAAAACCTACCTGGTCAGGAACAAGGCGATAAGGAAGCAGAGGGAGGAACAGCTATCCAACGCGGTCCAAAATAGTTACAGACGATATATTCAAACCCCACTAATATCTTACTGGAATAAATATAAAAATGCAAGATTAGAACGGGACCTTTTCTATAAACAAATGGTGATGATAGAGGACCTGAAGCAAAAAGACGTTTTTGTAGGAAGTCAGGGCATTTCCGCTAAAGTATTGGCTAAGATTACGAGAATAAGGCAACAGAAAAATTATATATCAGTAATTAATTATCAGAATAAAAAATGTACCAAGATCTCAGAAATAAGACAAGCTTTTCTCGATTACTTTCAAAAGGTGTACTCACTTAGCCCGATAGATAAAGCCAACAAAGAGAAGTTTTGGCAAAAAATTTAATTACCACAGATCTCAAGTCATGACTTACAAAAACTTAACAAACCGATCTCGACAAAAGAGATATCGGACTCAATAATTAAATTAAAGCCAGATAAAACACCAGGTCCTGACGCATTAGAAGCCGAATTTTATAAAATGTTGCTTGAGCAACTTCTTCCACCTCTTTGTGCTCTATTCAACGATTACTTTATTGGTAATAAGACACAATCTCCCTTGTTTTCAGCTTCAAATGTGGTGTTGATACTGAAGAAGGGCAAAGACCCCGAATTACCGGCATCATATATGCCCATTTCTCTCTTAAATCAGGACTATAAATTGATTACGGCTATTACTTCCAACAGACTTAAAAGGTGTTTAAATTACATCATATACCCAGACCAATCCGGTTTCATGATAGGACGTAACCCAGTTAGAATTATACGCAAAGCACAATTGGTACTAAACTTTTTCTGGAATAAGACCTGCAGGAAAAGCCATCCTAAGCCAGATCTTGCAATTCTCACAGTCGATGCCGAAGAAGGCATTCGACTCGATTGGCTGGGATAATTTATTCACCTCATTGGAAGGATTTGGGATAACATGGCACTTCCAACAGTTTATTCGAATGCTCTATCAGTATCGAATGTCAGCAATTATAGTAAACAGAGACATAACGGATAGATTCCCATTGAAAAGAGGCACGCGTCAGTGCTGCCCGCTCTCTCCGCTGCTATTTAATCTGTCTCTAGAACCTCTTGCAATTTACCTGAGGCAGGAGTTGAAGGGGATTAGAATAGGTGGACAAGAATTTGTTATATCTCTTTTTGCAGATTACCTTTTACTTTTTTTAAGCAACACAGCACAATCTATACCCCAGGTCCTGCAAATATTTAAGCTGTTTGGCTCTTTTTCTGGCTATAAGACTAACAATGAAAAGTCTGAGCTATTATGGATATATAAATCATGTTATGATGTGCCCCATCCCTTTCACGAAACTAAACACATTCAGTATTTGGGTATAACTCTAAACAAATGATCCGGGACAATGGTTCCAAATATCAGATTTTACAATTATGCTGCCCTATGCAAATTCGCACTGGATTGGATCACTGAGAAGGACCAGGTTACTTTATATGAGTTAGAATCATATTTAATAGCGCTATTTACTTTAAAAGCGGTAATACATTGCCCAGTGGCAAAACTGCCCTCCACTGTAGCACATCTTGTCACTGTCAAAGACATTGTGGGTTGCATGGCAGAAGATTTGTTTAGAAACCAGAATTAATTTCTGCAAATCAGAGTTTCTTCCTTTACTGGGCAACCCAAGTTTCTCCCCAGGTTTGTCCACGTCTGTCTTCTCGACATGGGCCCAAGTAGGCCTCTATTCTTTAGGTCAGGTTTGCCAGGAGAAGAATCTGGTAATAAGATCCTTCGATGAGTTAAGAGATCAATATAATTTACCCAAATCCTCTTTTTATGCCTATCTGCAAGTCCGTCACTGGATAGGGAATCTTAGGGTAGAAACGGGTCCAGAATTAGACATGGGGAAGGTAGGCAAAGTAATTAAACTATACCGTGAAGGGATTAATAATATTTCTCAGATATATAAAATGCTGACTGATTCTTGCGGTGAAATCCATATTAATAAACTAACAAGGAATTGGAACAAAGTCCTGCCATAAGTGGAAAGGGAAATGATTACCAATAGTGTTAGGCTAGTAACTAAAGCAACAATGTCTGTTAGTTGGCGAGAATCCCACACTAAAATATTGAATATGTCTTACTTCTCTGCAGCTAGACTAGCTAAGTGGGACGGTAGCCCAGGAAAATGTTTCAAATGGAGTCAGGAGATGGCAGATTTACTACACTGTATATGGGCATGTCCTAAAGTAGCACAATTTTGGAATAAAGTAAATTTTTGGTGCAGCAAGGTGTTGGGAACTCAGATTAAATTTATGCTAAGTGAAATTTTTTTTCTCTTTAGTTATGTGACGGTTAAATCTAAATTTTTTAATGCAATGATATTAGTAGGAAGAAATGTGGTACTTACTAGGGCTGCACGATTAATCGCATATGCGATTTAAAACCGCGATTAATCGCCACGATTTTTAAAACTGCGAGGAGTCGCAATTTTTTCCTACATAAAAGATTCCTTTAGAAGTGGCTGTAATGCATTCATTTATTTGTGATTTCTTGCAAACCAGCTCTATCTAGTGGTTTCTTTTAGCACACATTTGTAAAATGGCTCTTTCTCCAACATAGGTGTGTCCGGTCCACGGCGTCATCCTTACTTGTGGGATATTCTCTTCCCCAACAGGAAATGGCAAAGAGCCCAGCAAAGCTGGTCACATGATCCCTCCTAGGCTCCGCCTACCCCAGTCATTCTCTTTGCCGTTGTACAGGCAACATCTCCACGGAGATGGCTTAGAGTTTTTTAGTGTTTAACTGTAGTTTTTATTATTCAATCAAGAGTTTGTTATTTTAAATAGTGCTGGTATGTACTATTTACTCTGAAACAGAAAAGAGATGAAGATTTCTGTTTGTAAGAGGAAAATGATTTTAGCAACCGTTACTAAAATCGATGGCTGTTCCACACAGGACTGTTGAGAGGAATTAACTTCAGTTGGGGGAACAGTGAGCAGACTTTTGCTGCTTGAGGTATGACACATTCTAACAAGACGATGTAATGCTGGAAGCTGTCATTTTCCCTATGGGATCCGGTAAGCCATTTTTATTACAGACAGTAAATAAGGGCTTCACAAGGGCTTTTTAAGACTGTAGACATTTTCTGGGCTAAATCGATTTATATATAAACATATTTTATACTCCATAGCCTTGAGGAATTATTTTAATCTTGGGAATTTTGTAAAATAACCGGCAGGCACTGTATTGGACACCTTATTCTCTAGGGGCTTTCCCTAATCATAGGCAGAGTCTCATTTTCGCGCCTGTATTGCGCACTTGTTTTTGAGAAGCATGACATGCAGATGCATGTGTGAGGAGCTCTGATACATAGAAAAGACTTTCTGAAGGCGTCATTTGGTATCGTATTCCCCTTTGGGCTTGGTTGGGTCTCAGCAAAGCAGATACCAGGGACTGTAAAGGGGTTAAATATAAAAACGGCTCCGGTTCCGTTATTTTAAGGGTTAAAGCTTCCAAATTTGGTGTGCAATACTTTTAAGGCTTTAAGACACTGTGGTGAAATTTTGGTGAATTTTGAACAATTCCTTCATACTTTTTCGCAATTGCAGTAATAAAGTGTGTTCAGTTTAAAATTTAAAGTGACAGTAACGGTTTTATTTTAAAACGTTTTTTGTACTTTGTTATCAAGTTTATGCCTGTTTAACATGTCTGAACTGCCAGATAGACTGTGTTCTGAATGTGGGGAAGCCAAGGTTCCTTCTCATTTAAATAGATGTGATTTATGTGACACAAAATTTAGAGAAAATGATGCCCAAGATGATTCCTCAAGTGAGGGGAGTAAGCATGGTACTGCATCATCCCCTCCTTCGTCTACACCAGTCTTGCCCACACAGGAGGCCCCTAGTACATCTAGCGCGCCAATACTCCTTACTATGCAACAATTAACGGCTGTAATGGATAATTCTATCAAAAACATTTTAGCCAAAATGCCCACTTATCAGCGAAAGCGCGACTGCTCTGTTTTAGAAAATACTGAAGAGCATGAGGACGCTGATGATATTGTTTCTGAAGGGCCCCTACACCAGTCTGAGGGGGCCAGGGAGGTTTTGTCTGAGGGAGAAATTTCAGATTCAGGGAAAATTTCTCAACAAGCTGAACCTGATGTGATTACATTTAAATTTAAGTTGGAGCATCTCCGCGCTCTGCTTAAGGAGGTGTTATCCACTCTGGATGATTGTGAGAATTTGGTCATCCCAGAGAAACTATGTAAAATGGACAAGTTCCTAGAGGTCCCGGGGCCCCCCGAAGCTTTTCCTATACCCAAGCGGGTGGCGGACATTGTAAATAAAGAATGGGAAAGGCCCGGTATACCTTTCGTCCCTCCCCCCATATTTAAAAAATTGTTTCCTATGGTCGACCCCAGAAAGGACTTATGGCAGACAGTCCCCAAGGTCGAGGGGGCGGTTTCTACTCTAAACAAACGCACCACTATACCCATAGAAGATAGTTGTGCTTTCAAAGATCCTATGGATAAAAAATTAGAAGGTTTGCTTAAAAAGATGTTTGTTCAGCAAGGTTACCTTCTACAACCAATTTCATGCATTGTCCCTGTCACTACAGCCGCGTGTTTCTGGTTCGATGAGCTAGAAAAGGCGATCACTAGTAATTTTCCTTCTTATGAGGAGATTATGGACAGAATCCGTGCTCTCAAATTGGCTAATTCTTTCACCCTAGACGCCACTTTGCAATTGGCTAGGTTAGCGGCGAAAAATTCTGGGTTTGCTATTGTGGCGCGCAGAGCGCTTTGGTTGAAATCTTGGTCAGCGGATGCGTCTTCCAAGAACAAATTGCTTAACATTCCTTTCAAGGGGAAAACGCTGTTTGGCCCTGACTTGAAAGAGATTATCTCTGATATCACTGGGGGCAAGGGCCACGCCCTTCCTCAGGATAGGTCTTTCAAGGCCAAAAATAAACCTAATTTTCGTCCCTTTCGTGGAAACGGACCAGCCCCAAGTGCTACGTCCTCTAAGCAAGAGGGTAATACTTCTCAAGCCAAGCCAGCCTGGAGACCAATGCAAGGCTGGAACAAGGGAAAGCAGGCCAAGAAACCTGCCACTGCTACCAAGACAGCATGAGATGTTGGCCCCCGATCCGGGACCGGATCTGGTGGGGGGCAGACTCTCTCTCTTCGCTCAGGCTTGGGCAAGAGATGTTCTGGATCCTTGGGCGCTAGAAATAGTCTCCCAAGGTTATCTTCTGGAATTCAAGGGGCTTCCCCCAAGGGGGAGGTTCCACAGGTCTCAATTGTCTTCAGACCACATAAAAAAACAGGCATTCTTACATTGTGTAGAAGACCTGTTAAAAATGGGAGTGATTCATCCTGTTCCATTAGGAGAACAAGGGATGGGGTTCTACTCCAATCTGTTCGTAGTTCCCAAAAAAGAGGGAACGTTCAGACCAATCTTAGATCTCAAGATCCTAAACAAGTTTCTCAAGGTTCCATCGTTCAAAATGGAAACCATTCGAACAATTCTTCCTTCCATCCAGGAAGGTCAATTCATGACCACGGTGGATTTAAAGGATGCGTATCTACATATTCCTATCCACAAGGAACATCATCGGTTCCTAAGGTTCGCATTCCTGGACAAGCATTACCAGTTCGTGGCACTTCCGTTCGGTTTAGCCACTGCTCCAAGGATTTTCACAAAGGTACTAGGGTCCCTTCTAGCGGTGCTAAGACCAAGGGGCATTGCAGTAGTACCTTACTTGGACGACATTCTGATTCAAGCGTCGTCCCTTCCTCTAGCAAAGGCTCACACGGACATTGTCCTGGCCTTTCTCAGATCTCACGGATGGAAAGTGAACGTAGAAAAGAGTTCTCTATCTCCGTCAACGAGGGTTCCCTTCTTGGGAACAATAATAGACTCCTTAGAAATGAGGATTTTTCTGACAGAGGCCAGAAAAACAAAACTTCTAAACTCTTGTCAAATACTTCATTCCGTTCCTCTTCCTTCCATAGCGCAGTGCATGGAAGTAATAGGTTTGATGGTAGCGGCAATGGACATAGTTCCTTTTGCGCGCATTCATCTAAGACCATTACAACTGTGCATGCTCAGTCAGTGGAATGGGGATTATACAGACTTGTCTCCGACGATACAAGTAAATCAGAGGACCATAGATTCACTCCGTTGGTGGCTGTCCCTGGACAACCTGTCACAGGGGATGAGCTTCCGCAGACCAGAGTGGGTCATTGTCACGACCGACGCCAGTCTGATGGGCTGGGGCGCGGTCTGGGGACCCCTGAAAGCTCAGGGTCTTTGGTCTCGGGAAGAATCTCTTCTACCGATAAATATTCTGGAACTGAGAGCGATACTCAATGCTCTCAAGGCTTGGCCTCAGCTAGCAAAGGCCAAGTTCATACGGTTTCAATCAGACAACATGACGACTGTTGCGTACATCAACCATCAGGGGGGAACAAGGAGTTCCCTGGCGATGGAAGAAGTGACCAAAATCATTCAATGGGCGGAGACTCACTCCTGCCACTTGTCTGCAATCCACATCCCAGGAGTGGAAAATTGGGAAGCGGATTTTCTGAGTCGTCAGACATTACATCCGGGGGAGTGGGAACTCCATCCGGAAATCTTTGCCCAAATTACTCAACTGTGGGGCATTCCAGACATGGATCTGATGGCCTCTCGTCAGAATTTCAAGGTTCCTTGCTACGGGTCCAGATCCAGGGATCCCAAGGCGACTCTAGTAGATGCACTAGTAGCACCTTGGACCTTCAAACTAGCTTATGTATTCCCGCCGTTTCCTCTCATCCCCAGGCTGGTAGCCAGGATCAATCAGGAGAGGGCATCGGTGATCTTGATAGCTCCTGCGTGGCCACGCAGGACTTGGTATGCAGACCTGGTGAATATGTCATCGGCTCCACCATGGAAGCTACCTTTGAGACGAGACCTTCTTGTTCAAGGTCCGTTCGAACATCCGAATCTGGTCTCACTCCAACTGACTGCTTGGAGATTGAACGCTTGATCTTATCAAAGCGAGGGTTCTCAGATTCTGTTATTGATACTCTTGTTCAGGCCAGAAAGCCTGTAACTAGAAAAATTTACCACAAAATATGGAAAAAATATATCTGTTGGTGTGAATCTAAAGGATTCCCTTGGGACAAGGTAAAAATTCCTAAGATTCTATCCTTTCTTCAAGAAGGATTGGAGAAAGGATTATCTGCAAGTTCCTTGAAGGGACAGATTTCTGCCTTGTCTGTGTTACTTCACAAAAAGCTGGCAGCTGTGCCAGATGTTCAAGCCTTTGTTCAGGCTCTGGTTAGAATCAAGCCTGTTTACAAACCTTTGACTCCTCCTTGGAGTCTCAATTTAGTTCTTTCAGTTCTTCAGGGGGTTCCGTTTGAACCCTTACATTCCGTTGATATTAAGTTATTATCTTGGAAAGTTTTGTTTTTGGTTGCAATTTCTTCTGCTAGAAGAGTTTCAGAATTATCTGCTCTGCAGTGTTCTCCTCCTTATCTGGTGTTCCATGCAGATAAGGTGGTTTTACGTACTAATCCTGGTTTTCTTCCGAAAGTTGTTTCTAACAAAAACATTAACCAGGAGATAGCCTTCTTTGTGTCCGAATCCAGTTTCAAAGAAGGAACGTTTGTTGCACAATTTGGATGTTGTTCGCGCTCTAAAATTCTATTTAGATGCTACAAAGGATTTTAGACAAACATCTTCCTTGTTTGTTGTTTATTCTGGTAAAAGGAGAGGTCAAAGAGCAACTTCTACCTCTCTCTCTTTTTGGATTAAAAGCATCATCAGATTGGCTTATGAGACTGCCGGACGGCAGCCTCCTGAAAGAATCACAGCTCATTCCACTAGGGCTGTGGCTTCCACATGGGCCTTCAAGAACGAGGCTTCTGTTGATCAGATATGTAAGGCAGCGACTTGGTCTTCACTGCACACTTTTACCAAATTTTACAAGTTTGATACTTTTGCTTCTTCTGAGGCTATTTTTGGGAGAAAGGTTTTGCAAGCCGTGGTGCCTTCCATTTAGGTGACCTGATTTGCTCCCTCCCTTCATCCGTGTCCTAAAGCTTTGGTATTGGTTCCCACAAGTAAGGATGACGCCGTGGACCGGACACACCTATGTTGGAGAAAACAGAATTTATGTTTACCTGATAAATTACTTTCTCCAACGGTGTGTCCGGTCCACGGCCCGCCCTGGTTTTTTAATCAGGTCTGATAATTTATTTTCTTTAACTACAGTCACCACGGTATCATATGGTTTCTCCTATGCAAATATTCCTCCTTTACGTCGGTCGAATGACTGGGGTAGGCGGAGCCTAGGAGGGATCATGTGACCAGCTTTGCTGGGCTCTTTGCCATTTCCTGTTGGGGAAGAGAATATCCCACAAGTAAGGATGACGCCGTGGACCGGACACACCGTTGGAGAAAGTAATTTATCAGGTAAACATAAATTCTGTTTTTACTTTCACTTTCTGTTCTGAGAAGCAGCCGATCAATCTAGAAATCTAAAATGAGCCCATGCAGGAATGAAGAGCAGAGAAAGCCACTTACTTATATTTCCCCCTAGGGACGTCTGCAGTCTGAAACTTAGGGTATGTAAACATTATGGAACCTCCCACACAATCTCCTGCTCTCTGAGAAATGGCTTAAATACATAGCAGATGCAGTTAACCCCACGGCTCCCAAAAAGGCTAAAACTGCAGTACCCTTTGCTATTAGTTGCTGGGTTAACTTAACTGCATCTACAATGTATTTTATATCAGCAAGGCACAGCATTTCTAAAAGGAGCAGCCCCCCACCCCTACTGCTATATGCCTGTAATGGATTCCTGGACAGGAGCAGGGCTCATTTTCAGTCAAATTAAAATATTTAAAAAAGAAAAAATAATAATATATATATATATATATATATATATATATATATATATATATGTGTGTGTGTGTGTGTATGTGGCTTACACTGCTTCATTTGTTAATCATGCCACTTTCCACAGTTAGAATGACTGTCCAAGAAAACATGACAATGTTGTGTGTCATAAGACCTAATAACTGGCTAGTGGCTACTATTTAATCGCATCACAGGCAGCAAATTTTATTTTAACTATTTTGTGGTTTGTATTTTTATGCTGTGAGTGTATTAGACATTGAGAAACATGTACATTATGATTCTGTAGTGTTAAATAAATTTTATAATGCAAAATTAAGGTGTTATAGTCATTTATAAGAATTTTTTTTTTTTTTTTTTTTTGCCCATATCGCCCAGCCCTAGTACTTACAAATTGGAAAGGCAGGGAAAGTCTTAAGTTTTCAGAATTTTTGAAAGAAGCTCAGAAGCAGATAATTTTGGAACAGTACAATATCAAGATTTTCAACGAGAGACAAATACACCGCTTTTTTGGTAAATGGAAACTGATGATCCTGTCATTACCCATAACAGTTCAACTTCAAATAGTTTCATTATTCCAAATGGTTTATACAACAGGTAGATAAGGACCAGCTCCCAAGGTCATGGTTACCGGATTGTAATAGGTAGTGAGGGAGAAACTTTTTTTTTTTTTCTCCCTCTGTTTGTTGCCTTTATTTTTGAGGAGTCTCTATTAGAACTAGTGATAAAGAAAAGCTAGCTAACTAAAACCAAGATTTGGGCGCGATGGGGCCCATGATATGTTTTGGAACCTGCAGGACTCAGGGACCTGGTCCCGAGGTCACTATGAAAGAAGGAATCAATCACTTAGTATGTTTTTGTTTTCTAGCTGTTAGGTATAGAGTGCAAAGTGGTTATATCTCACTATTTTGGAAGACCCTTTCAGCCTATTTATAAGTAGGGTACTAATGCAATTTTTAGTTTGCGTTAGGTGTCTGTTTGTGAAGCCTGTGTTATGTTTTTTTTCTGTACTTATGAATTTGCTGTATATTCTTTTTTTTTCTGGAGCTATTGTTTTATGAAATTGCAATAAAACATTTAATAAAAAAAAGTCTGCATGAAGACACCACCCCCCTAAGGTACAGTTCACAGAGTTCCTTCTTTCAAAATGGAGACTATTTGGTCCATTCTGCCCCTTGTTCAGCAAGATCAGTTTATGTTTAAAATAGATTTCAAGGATTCTTACCTTCATGTTTTTATTGACAGCGATCATTTTAATTTTCTAAGGTTTGTTTTTCTGGACAAGCACTTTGTTTTTTTGCTCTACCGTTTGGTCTGGCTTCTGCTCGCAGAATATTTTCAAAGATTCTGGGTACCCTTTTGCTTGTAATCAGAACTCAGAGTAATGCAGTGTTTTACCTGGACGATACCTTGGTTCAGACTTTATCTTTACATTTAGCAGAATCTCACACCAACAGACTGTTGTTATTTCTTCAAGAACATGGTTGGAAAATCAATTTTCCAAAGAATGTTCTTGTTCCTCAGGCAAGAGCTGTTTTTCTGGTGGTTTATATAGATTCAATCTCTATGAAACTTTCTTTCAAAGATCAAATAAGTTTGAAGCTAGTGTCAGCATATATAAACCTTCAGTCTCTTCTACCTCTCTCTCTTTTTGGATTAAAAGCATCATCAGATTGGCTTATGAGACTGCCGGACGGCAGCCTCCTGAAAGAATCACAGCTCATTCCACTAGGGCTGTGGCTTCCACATGGGCCTTCAAGAACGAGGCTTCTGTTGATCAGATATGTAGGGCAGCGACTTGGTCTTCACTGCACACTTTTACCAAATTTTACAAGTTTGATACTTTTGCTTCTTCTGAGGCTATTTTTGGGAGAAAGGTTTTGCAAGCCGTGGTGCCTTCCATTTAGGTGACCTGATTTGCTCCCTCCCTTCATCCGTGTCCTAAAGCTTTGGTATTGGTTCCCACAAGTAAGGATGACGCCGTGGACCGGACACACCTATGTTGGAGAAAACAGAATTTATGTTTACCTGATAAATTACTTTCTCCAACGGTGTGTCCGGTCCACGGCCCGCCCTGGTTTTTTAATCAGGTCTGATAATTTATTTTCTTTAACTACAGTCACCACGGTATCATATGGTTTCTCCTATGCAAATATTCCTCCTTTACGTCGGTCGAATGACTGGGGTAGGCGGAGCCTAGGAGAGATCATGTGACCAGCTTTGCTGGGCTCTTTGCCATTTCCTGTTGGGGAAGAGAATATCCCACAAGTAAGGATGACGCCGTGGACCGGACACACCGTTGGAGAAAGTAATTTATCAGGTAAACATAAATTCTGTTTTTACTTTCACTTTCTGTTCTGAGAAGCAGCCGATCAATCTAGAAATCTAAAATGAGCCCATGCAGGAATGAAGAGCAGAGAAAGCCACTTACTTATATTTCCCCCTAGGGACGTCTGCAGTCTGAAACTTAGGGTATGTAAACATTATGGAACCTCCCACACAATCTCCTGCTCTCTGAGAAATGGCTTAAATACATAGCAGATGCAGTTAACCCCACGGCTCCCAAAAAGGCTAAAACTGCAGTACCCTTTGCTATTAGTTGCTGGGTTAACTTAACTGCATCTACAATGTATTTTATATCAGCAAGGCACAGCATTTCTAAAAGGAGCAGCCCCCCACCCCTACTGCTATATGCCTGTAATGGATTCCTGGACAGGAGCAGGGCTCATTTTCAGTCAAATTAAAATATTTAAAAAAGAAAAAATAATAATATATATATATATATATATGTGTGTGTGTGTGTATGTGGCTTACACTGCTTCATTTGTTAATCATGCCACTTTCCACAGTTAGAATGACTGTCCAAGAAAACATGACAATGTTGTGTGTCATAAGACCTAATAACTGGCTAGTGGCTACTATTTAATCGCATCACAGGCAGCAAATTTTATTTTAACTATTTTGTGGTTTGTATTTTTATGCTGTGAGTGTATTAGACATTGAGAAACATGTACATTATGATTCTGTAGTGTTAAATAAATTTTATAATGCAAAATTAAGGTGTTATAGTCATTTATAAGAAATTTTTTTTTTTTTTTTGCCTATATCGCCCAGCCCTAGTACTTACAAATTGGAAAGGCAGGGAAAGTCTTAAGTTTTCAGAATTTTTGAAAGAAGCTCAGAAGCAGATAATTTTGGAACAGTACAATATCAAGATTTTCAACGAGAGACAAATACACCGCTTTTCTCCAACATAGGTGTGTCCGGTCCACGGCGTCATCCTTACTTGTGGGATATTCTCTTCCCCAACAGGAAATGGCAAAGAGCCCAGCAAAGCTGGTCACATGATCCCTCCTAGGCTCCGCCTACCCCAGTCATTCTCTTTGCCGTTGTACAGGCAACATCTCCACGGAGATGGCTTAGAGTTTTTTAGTGTTTAACTGTAGTTTTTATTATTCAATCAAGAGTTTGTTATTTTAAAATAGTGCTGGTATGTACTATTTACTCTGAAACAGAAAAGAGATGAAGATTTCTGTTTGTAAGAGGAAAATGATTTTAGCAACCGTTACTAAAATCCATGGCTGTTCCACACAGGACTGTTGAGAGGAATTAACTTCAGTTGGGGGAACAGTGAGCAGTCTTTTGCTGCTTGAGGTATGACACATTCTAACAAGACGATGTAATGCTGGAAGCTGTCATTTTCCCTATGGGATCCGGTAAGCCATTTTTATTCAGACAGTAAATAAGGGCTTCACAAGGGCTTATTAAGACTGTAGACATTTTCTGGGCTAAATCGATTCATAGATACACATATTTAGCCTTGAGGAATCATTTAATCTGGGTATTTTTGTAAAATAATATCGGCAGGCACTGTTTTAGACACCTTATTCTCTAGGGGCTTTCCCTAATCATAGGCAGAGCCTCATTTTCGCGCCGGTATTGCGCACTTGTTTTTGAGAAGCATGACATGCAGTCGCATGTGTGAGGAGCTCTGATACATAGAAAAGACTTTCTGAAGGCGTCATTTGGTATCGTATTCCCCTTTGGGCTTGGTTGGGTCTCAGCAAAGCAGATACCAGGGACTGTAAAGGGGTTAAAGATAAAAACGGCTCCGGTTCCGTTATTTTAAGGGTTAAAGCTTCCAAATTTGGTGTGCAATACTTTTAAGGCTTTAAGACTCTGTGGTGAAATTTTGGTGAATTTTGAACAATTCCTTCATACTTTTTCGCAATTGCAGTAATAAAGTGTGTTCAGTTTAAAATTTAAAGTGACAGTAACGGTTTTATTTTAAAACGTTTTTTGTACTTTGTTATCAAGTTTATGCCTGCTTAACATGTCTGAACTACCAGATAGACTGTGTTCTGAATGTGGGGAAGCCAAGGTTCCTTCTCATTTAAATAGATGTGATTTATGTGACACTGAAAATGATGCCCAAGATGATTCCTCAAGTGAGGGGAGTAAGCATGGTACTGCATCATTCCCTCCTTCGTCTACACCAGTCTTGCCCACTCAGGAGGCCCCTAGTACATCTAGCGCACCAATACTCCTTACTATGCAACAATTAACGGCTGTAATGGATAATTCTATCAAAAACATTTTAGCCAAAATGCCCACTTATCAGCGTAAGCGCGACTGCTCTGTTTTAGATACTGAAGAGCATGAGGACGCTGATGATAATGGTTCTGAAATGCCCCTACACCAGTCTGAGGGGGCCAGGGAGGTTTTGTCTGAGGGAGAAATTTCAGATTCAGGGAAAATTTCTCAACAAGCTGAACCCGATGTGATTACATTTAAATTTAAGTGCTTAAGGAGGTATTATCCACTCTGGATGATTGTGAGAATTTGATCATCCCAGAGAAACTATGTAAAATGGACAAGTTCCTAGAGGTCCCGGGGCTCCCAGAAGCTTTTCCTATACCCAAGCGGGTGGCGGACATTGTAAATAAAGAATGGGAAAGGCCCGGTATACCTTTCGTCCCTCCCCCCATATTTAAAAAATTGTTTCCTATGGTCGACCCCAGAAAGGACTTATGGCAGACAGTCCCCAAGGTCGAGGGAGCGGTTTCTACTTTAAACAAACGCACCACTATACCCATAGAAGATAGTTGTGCTTTCAAAGATCCTATGGATAAAAAATTAGAAGGTTTGCTTAAAAAGATGTTTGTTCAGCAAGGTTACCTTCTACAACCAATTTCATGCATTGTCCCTGTCACTACAGCCGCGTGTTTCTGGTTCGATGAGCTAGTAAAGGCGATCGATAGTGATTCTCCTCCTTATGAGGAGATTATGGACAGAATCCGTGCTCTCAAATTGGCTAATTCTTTCACCCTAGACGCCACTTTGCAATTGGCTAGGTTAGCGGCGAAAAATTCTGGGTTTGCTATTGTGGCGCGCAGAGCGCTTTGGTTGAAATCTTGGTCAGCGGATGCGTCTTCCAAGAACAAGCTACTTAACATTCCTTTCAAGGGGAAAACGCTGTTTGGCCCTGACTTGAAAGAGATTATCTCTGATATCACTGGGGGTAAGGGCCACGCCCTTCCTCAGGATAGGTCTTTCAAGGCCAAAAATAAACCTAATTTTCGTCCCTTTCGTAGAAACGGATCAGCCCCAAGTGCTACGTCCTCTAAGCAAGAGGGTAATACTTCTCAAGCCAAGCCAGCCTGGAGACCAATGCAAGGCTGGAACAAGGGAAAGCAGGCCAAGAAACCTCCCACTGCTACCAAGACAGCATGAAATGTTGGCCCCCGATCCGGGACCGGATCTGGTGGGGGGCAGACTCTCTCTCTTCGCTCAGGCTTGGGCAAGAGATGTTCTGGATCCTTGGGCACTAGAAATAGTCTCCCAAGGTTATCTTCTGGAATTCAAGGGGCTTCCCCCAAGGGGGAGGTTCCACAGGTCTCAATTGTCTTCAGACCACATAAAGAGACAGGCATTCTTACATTGTGTAGAAGACCTGTTAAAGATGGGAGTGATTCATCCTGTTCCATTAGGAGAACAAGGGATGGGGTTCTACTCCAATCTGTTCATAGTTCCCAAAAAAGAGGGAACGTTCAGACCAATCTTAGATCTCAAGATCTTAAACAAGTTTCTCAAGGTTCCATCGTTCAAAATGGAAACCATTCGAACAATTCTTCCTTCCATCCAGGAAGGTCAATTCATGACCACGGTGGATTTAAAGGATGCGTATCTACATATTCCTATCCACAAGGAACATCATCGGTTCCTAAGGTTCGCATTCCTGGACAAGCATTACCAGTTCGTGGCGCTTCCTTTCGGATTAGCCACTGCTCCAAGGATTTTCACAAAGGTACTAGGGTCCCTTCTAGCGGTACTAAGACCAAGGGGCATTGCAGTAGTTCCTTACTTGGACGACATTCTGATTCAAGCGTCGTCCCTTCCTCAAGCAAAGGCTCACACGGACATAGTCCTGGCCTTTCTCAGATCTCACGGATGGAAAGTGAACGTGGAAAAGAGTTCTCTATCTCCGTCGACAAGGGTTCCCTTCTTGGGAACAATAATAGACTCCTTAGAAATGAGGATTTTTCTGACAGAGGCCAGAAAAACAAAACTTCTAAACTCTTGTCAAACACTTCATTCCGTTCCTCTTCCTTCCATAGCGCAGTGCATGGAAGTAATAGGTTTGATGGTAGCGGCAATGGACATAGTTCCTTTTGCGCGCATTCATCTAAGACCATTACAACTGTGCATGCTCAGTCAGTGGAATGGGGACTATACAGACTTGTCTCCGAAGATACAAGTAAATCAGAGGACCAGAGACTCACTCCGTTGGTGGCTGTCCCTGGACAACCTGTCACAAGGGATGACCTTCCGCAGACCAGAGTGGGTCATTGTCACGACCGACGCCAGTCTGATGGGCTGGGGCGCGGTCTGGGGACCCCTGAAAGCTCAGGGTCTTTGGTCTCGGGAAGAATCTCTTCTACCGATAAATATTCTGGAACTGAGAGCGATATTCAATGCTCTCAAGGCTTGGCCTCAGCTAGCAAAGGCCAAGTTCATACGGTTTCAATCAGACAACATGACGACTGTTGCGTACATCAACCATCAGGGGGGAACAAGGAGTTCCCTGGCGATGGAAGAAGTGACCAAAATCATTCAATGGGCGGAGACTCACTCCTGCCACCTGTCTGCAATCCACATCCCAGGAGTGGAAAATTGGGAAGCGGATTTTCTGAGTCGTCAGACATTACATCCGGGGGAGTGGGAACTCCATCCGGAAATCTTTGCCCAAATTACTCAACTGTGGGGCATTCCAGACATGGATCTGATGGCCTCTCGTCAGAACTTCAAGGTTCCTTGCTACGGGTCCAGATCCAGGGATCCCAAGGCGACTCTAGTAGATGCACTAGTAGCACCTTGGACCTTCAAACTAGCTTATGTATTCCCGCCGTTTCCTCTCATCCCCAGGCTGGTAGCCAGGATCAATCAGGAGAGGGCGTCGGTGATCTTGATAGCTCCTGCGTGGCCACGCAGGACTTGGTATGCAGATCTGGTGAATATGTCATCGGCTCCACCATGGAAGCTACCTTTGAGACGAGACCTTCTTGTTCAAGGTCCGTTCGAACATCCGAATCTGGTCTCACTCCAGCTGACTGCTTGGAGATTGAACGCTTGATCTTATCAAAACGAGGGTTCTCAGATTCTGTTATTGATACTCTTGTTCAGGCCAGAAAGCCTGTAACTAGAAAAATTTACCACAAAATATGGAAAAAATATATCTGTTGGTGTGAATCTAAAGGATTCCCTTGGGACAAGGTAAAGATTCCTAAGATTCTATCCTTTCTTCAAGAAGGATTGGAGAAAGGATTATCTGCAAGTTCCTTGAAGGGACAGATTTCTGCCTTGTCTGTGTTACTTCACAAAAAGCTGGCAGCTGTGCCAGATGTTCAAGCCTTTGTTCAGGCTCTGGTTAGAATCAAGCCTGTTTACAAACCTTTGACTCCTCCTTGGAGTCTCAACTTAGTTCTTTCAGTTCTTCAGGGGGTTCCGTTTGAACCCTTACATTCCGTTGATATTAAGTTATTATCTTGGAAAGTTTTGTTTTTGGTTGCAATTTCTTCTGCTAGAAGAGTTTCAGAATTATCTGCTCTGCAGTGTTCTCCTCCTTATCTGGTGTTCCATGCAGATAAGGTGGTTTTACGTACTAAACTTGGTTTTCTTCCAAAAGTTGTTTCTAACAAAAACATTAACCAGGAGATAGTCGTGCCTTCTTTGTGTCCGAAACCAGTTTCGAAGAAGGAACGTTTGTTGCACAATTTGGATGTTGTTCGCGCTCTAAAATTCTATTTAGATGCTACAAAGGATTTTAGACAAACATCTTCCTTGTTTGTTGTTTATTCTGGTAAAAGGAGAGGTCAAAAAGCAACTTCTACCTCTCTCTCTTTTTGGATTAAAAGCATCATCAGATTGGCTTATGTGACTGCCGGACGGCAGCCTCCTGAAAGAATCACAGCTCATTCCACTAGGGCTGTGGCTTCCACATGGGCCTTCAAGAACGAGGCTTCTGTTGATCAGATATGTAGGGCAGCGACTTGGTCTTCACTGCACACTTTTACCAAATTTTACAAGTTTGATACTTTTGCTTCTTCTGAGGCTATTTTTGGGAGAAAGGTTTTGCAAGCCGTGGTGCCTTCCATTTAGGTGACCTGATTTGCTCCCTCCCTTCATCCGTGTCCTAAAGCTTTGGTATTGGTTCCCACAAGTAAGGATGATGCCGTGGACCGGACACACCTATGTTGGAGAAAACAGAATTTATGTTTACCTGATAAATTACTTTCTCCAACGGTGTGTCCGGTCCACGGCCCGCCCTGGTTTTTTAATCAGGTCTGATAATTTATTTTCTTTAACTACAGTCACCACGGTATCATATGGTTTCTCCTATGCAAATATTCCTCCTTAACGTCGGTCGAATGACTGGGGTAGGCGGAGCCTAGGAGGGATCATGTGACCAGCTTTGCTGGGCTCTTTGCCATTTCCTGTTGGGGAAGAGAATATCCCACAAGTAAGGATGACGCCGTGGACCGGACACACCGTTGGAGAAAGTAATTTATCAGGTAAACATAAATTCTGTTTTTTGGTAAATGGAAACTGATGATCCTGTCATTACCCATAACAGTTCAACTTCAAATAGTTTCATTATTCCAAATGGTTTATACAACAGGTAGATAAGGACCAGCTCCCAAGGTCATGGTTACCGGATTGTAATAGGTAGTGAGGGAGAAACTTTTTTTTTTTTTCTCCCTCTGTTTGTTGCCTCTATTTTTGAGGAGTCTCTATTAGAACTAGTGATAAAGAAAAGCTAGCTAACTAAAACCAAGATTTGGGCGCGGTGGGGCCCATGATATGTTTTGGAACCTGCAGGACTCAGGGACCTGGTCCCGAGGTCACTATGAAAGAAGGAATCAATCACTTAGTATGTTTTTGTTTTCTAGCTGTTAGGTATAGAGTGCAAAGTGGTTATATCTCACTATTTTGGAAGACCCTTTCAGCCTATTTATAAGTAGGGTACTAATGCAATTTTTAGTTTGCGTTAGGTGTCTGTTTGTGAAGCCTGTGTTGTTTTTTTTCTGTACTTATGAATTTGCTGTATATTCTTTTTTTTTCTGGAGCTATTGTTTTATGAAATTGCAATAAAACATTTAATAAAAAAAAGTCTGCATGAAGACACCACCCCCCTAAGGTACAGTTCACAGAGTTCCTTCTTTCAAAATGGAGACTATTTGGTCCATTCTGCCCCTTGTTCAGCAAGATCAGTTTATGTTTAAAATAGATTTCAAGGATTCTTACCTTCATGTTTTTATTGACAGCGATCATTTTAATTTTCTAAGGTTTGTTTTTCTGGACAAGCACTTTGTTTTTTTGCTCTACCGTTTGGTCTGGCTTCTGCTCGCAGAATATTTTCAAAGATTCTGGGTACCCTTTTGCTTGTAATCAGAACTCAGAGTAATGCAGTGTTTTACCTGGACGATACCTTGGTTCAGACTTTATCTTTACATTTAGCAGAATCTCACACCAACAGACTGTTGTTATTTCTTCAAGAACATGGTTGGAAAATCAATTTTCCAAAGAATGTTCTTGTTCCTCAGGCAAGAGCTGTTTTTCTGGTGGTTTATATAGATTCAATCTCTATGAAACTTTCTTTCAAAGATCAAATAAGTTTGAAGCTAGTGTCAGCATATATAAACCTTCAGTCTCTTTTACCTCAGTTTCTCTTTGTATGGTGGTGTTAGGCATCATTGCTGCATCGGATGCTATTCCATTTGCTTGTTTTCACATTATAGCTTTGTATGCTTTGGCAATGGTGCAGTTCTCATACCCAGCTGTCTAAAAAGATGTATCTGAATCACAGAACAAGTCAGTCTTTCATGGTGGCTGAATCATCAGCTTATTATAGAGGAGGCTTCTTTTGTTTGTCCTATTTGGACTGTGATCACCACAGATGCAAGTCTTCCAGGTTGGTGGATCATCTGGGGGTCTCAGAGTGCACAAGGAGTTTGGTCTACTCAGGAGGGGAGGTTGCCAATAAATGTTTTTGAGCTCTGTGCAATCAGGGCCTTTCAGAGTTTGTCTCTGTTTAAAAGGAAGTCTCATCTCAAGGATGGAACTCGCAGTTCCCTAGTCAGGAGAGAGGTATCTCAAATTATTTCTTGGGCAGAAGTCAATTGTCTGATTTCTGCAGTTCTTATTTCAGGGGTGAACAACTAGGAAGCATATTTTCTCATTTGTCAGTCTCTGCATACTGGGGAGTAGTCTCTTTATCTGGATGCTTTCAATCAGATTGTGGATCTGTGAACCCTTGGCCGGGGTAGGCCTACTGCATAGTGACCTTACTAACCGTATTCAGTCTGTGGTGACTGCTGCCCTGAGCACTTTGCTTGTAACAGGGCAGTGAAAGAGAAAGGCCAAATATTACTCTCCAGTACTTAGTTCGGAGAGTTTGACAGAGGTTACTACTGATAGTTACGATCATCCTTCTGATGACCAACCTGGGGTTAGCTTGGAGGGAGAACTCTCTTCCTCTGACACATCAGAGGCAGAGTCGGAACTGTACTCTGAAGAGGTCTCATTTAAATTGAAGATGGAGCAACTTAGGATCCTGCTTAAAGGGACACTGTACCCAAATTTTTTCTTCCGTGATTCAGATAGAGCATGACATTTTAAGCAACTTTCTAATTTACTCCTATTATCAAATTTTCTTCATTCTCTTGGTATCTTTATTTGAAATGCAAGAAAGTAAGTTTAGATGCCGGTCCATTTTTGGTGATCAACCTGGGTTGTTCTTGCTGATTCCATCAAGTAGTTGTTTCCAGTCCTTGCTGCTTACGTGGAGGTCTTGAATAGTGTACCTAAGGTTGATGGCGCAATATCCACTTTAGGGAAGTGCACTACCATCTAGCTAGAGGGTAGCATGTCCTTCAAGGATTTGCTATATAGAAGGATTGAGGGATACTTGAGAAGGGTATTTATGCAGTCGGGCTCCCTGTTTCAGCCGGCGGTGGGAACAGTCGCTGTGACGGGGGCCACTAAATTTTGGCTGGATTCCTTAGCGGATTAAATTACTGTAGAGACTACCCTGGAGGAGATTCAGGATCACATTCAATACCTGAAGTTGGCCAAGGTTTTCACCGGAGATGCCATTCTTCAGATTATCTGCATTAATGTCAAGAATTCTAGCTTTGCAGTTCTGGTTAGAAGGGCCCTGTGGCTCAGGTTGTGGTCGGCGGATAATGTCTCTAAATTAGGGTTGCTATCCCTGTACTTCAAGGGCATGTCCTTGTTCGAATATGGTCTGGATACGATAATAGCTACCATCACTGGAGGAAAGGGAGCTTTCCTACCACAGGACAAAAACTAAGTCCAAGGGCCGTTCAGCTGGAAACTTTCATCTCCTTTGTCCGAAAAGAAACAAGAGGAGCGCCTAACCTACTTGGAAGCCCACCCATGGGTGGACCAAGAACAAGCTGCCTAAAAAGGGCTTCCCAAGAAAATAGCATGATGGAATTGCCCCCGACCTGGGACCAGGTCACGTAGTGTGAAGATTATATCTGTTTTGTATAAGTGACCTCTTCCTTCTCTCATGGGTGTTTGGAATCCCAGAAAAAGGAGCGGCACTATTATACTGTGTGAATGTCCTCATATCCATGGGCTTGGTTGTCCCAGTTCCTTTACCAGGAAGAGGAAAGGGATTCTATTACTTTTATACTTTATACTTTTTCGTAGTCCCCAAGGAAGAGAGCACATTCCGACTCATTCTGGACCTAAACGGCCTCAACTGTTTCGTAAGGGTTCCGACCTTCAAATGTAAATGATCAGATTCATCCTTGCCCTGGTTCAGGAGGGTCAGTTCATGACCACCATAGATGTAAAGGATGTGTACCTACATATCCTGATCCACAGGGATCACTACCGTTTCCTGAGGTTTGCCTTCCTAGACAAGCACTACCAATTTGTTGCGCTTCCTTTTGGACTTGCTACGGCACCCAGAGTGTTCACCAAGGTGCTGGGAGATCTGTTGGCCGTAGTTCGTATGCAGGGTATTGCGGTAGCTCCTTACCTTGATGACATCCTGGTTCAAGCTCCAACTTTGCCAGTGGCTCAAGATTACAAAGAGAGGTTACTCTCCTGTCTGCGGAAGCATGGATGGAAGGTCATTCTGGAAAAGAACTCTATCCTCCTAGCTAAGAGAGTAAACGCAGAGAGAAGCTTCACAAAGCTTGTTGCTTGCTTCAGTCCAATGTTCTGCCTTCGGTAGAACAATGTATGTAGGTGGTAGGTCTTATGGTTACAGCATCATATGCTATTCCGTTTACTCTCTGCCATCTGAGACCACTACTCAGACAATATGTATGCTCAGACAATGGACTGGAGATTATGCAGATCTATGGCAGACCATCCGTCTGAGGGTCTCAGTTGGTTGCAGTCTCCTGTTCCCGTTCTCCTAGGGATGTGTTTCCATAGCCCAACCTGGCTGATCATCTTCACAGAAGCAAATCTGTTGGGCTGGGGTGCTTTATGGTGTTCTCTGAGAGCTCAGGGAAGCTGGTGTCAGGAGGTGGTATTTCTTCCGATCAACATCCTCAAGTTGAGAGCGATCTACAATGCGCTTCTAGCGTGGCCCAAGTTATGTCCGGTATATATCCGATTACAAATGGACAACATCACGACCGTGGCCTACATCACCATCAGAGTGGCACATGGATTTCTCTGGCAATACAGGAGTTGTCCAAGATCCTTCTGTGGGCAGAGACATCATTGTCGAATATCAGCTATCCACATCTCCACCGATTGTTCTCCTGCCTGCGTGGTCTCTCGGATCAAGCAAGAGAGAATTCAAACTATTCTAATAGCCCTTGCGTGGCCATGCAGGATTTGGTTTGCAGACATAGGGACAGAGAGGCTTTTCTGACAAGGTGATTGATACCCTTATCCAGATTCGCAAGCCTGTCACCTGACGCATCTACTACAAAGTCTGGAAAACTTATCTCCACTGGTGTGACCAGCGTGGATTCTCTTGTCTAAGGGTGAAAACTCCAAGTATCCTACTGTTTCTCCAGGAAGGTCAAGAGAAGGGCCTTTTGACTGGGTCTCTTAAGGTTCAGACTTCTGCTCCATAAGAAGTTGGCTTGTTTGCCAGATCTTTAGGTATTTGTTTAGGCTTTGGCCCGGAATTAACCAGTTTTCAAATCCGTTGCTTCCCTTTGGAGACTTTTTTTGGTTTTTAGAGTTCTTCAGAAAGCTCCGATTGAGCCTCTGCATGCTGTTTATATTTGGTTACGCACTTGGAAAATGATTTTTTTTCTGTTGGCTATTTCCTTTGCTCGTAGAGTTTCTGAGCTGTAATATGTCACCCCCTTATTTAGTGATCCATCAAGATAAGGCTGTTTTGAGGACAAAGATAGGTTTTCTACCTGAGGTAGTTAATACTAGCAACATTAACCAAGAGATTGTTGTTTCTTTCTCTTTGTCCAAAGCCATCGTCCTCCATAGAGAGGCTGCTGCATAACTTGGATGTGGTCATGGTGCTGAAGTTCTACCTTCAAGCTGCTAAGGAGGCCTCAGCAGTTACTATTTTCTTCTTTTTGCTAAGTCTAATTCACATGGCCTATGAGAAGGCTGGTCTAGAGCCTCCTTCTAGAATTACACCTCATTCCACTTGTGCGGCTCCTTCTTCTTCGGGCTTCAAGAATCAGGCCTCAGTTGAGCAGATGTGCAAGATGGTCCTCGTTGCACGCTTTCACAAATTCCTACGGATTTGGTGTTTGCCTCAGCGGAGGCTTTTTTTGGGGGGAAGGGTTCTTGAAGCAGTGGTGACTAGTGCTTAGGACTGCATTCCCTCCTGAACATTCATGGACTTCTCAGCTTGGGTATTGGTTTCCCATAGGTTATGAATGTTTTTCGTGGACTCTCACTGCCAATAGAAGGAAAATAAAAAATACCTTACCTGATAATTTCATTAGAGTCCACGACCCCACCCTAATGCATTATATGTAATGGTGGCAGTCATTTGCACCTCTGTACACCTTATATCTCTCTTCACTTTTCCTTATCCTCGGCTTGAATGACTAAGAGGGTAGGGGAAGTGGGAGGGATATTTAAGCTTTGTTGGGGTGTCTGCTTCCTCCTGGTGGCCATGAAAGGTAACTCCCATAGGTTATGAATGTTTCTCTAGGACTCTCACTGCCAAGAAAAAAATTTTTAAATTAAGAATAAGTTTTATTTTTTCCTGGGTCCACAAAAGCAATGGCACACATTTTAGTTCTGCATTTTCCTGGGGGCTGCAAAAAACAAGTGCAGAGGACTGCATATGGCCATCCATGCATTTTGCATTACTAAATCCAGCTTACTATGGGCTGCTTATCACTACTGTTTTATACTAGGTAACAAAAGAACATCTCTATAGACTTCAATTGAGATACCTCCAGTTTACATAGTTTACAAAAGCAATGGAAACTAGGCCTATGTGTTTAACCCCTGCAGATTGGTAAACACATATGGATCCAAAGGCATTGCAGCGTTTGAACAGAAAACATCAGGCGATTGGCTGATAATGCTGCTGCTGATTGACTTACAGACTGTGACCATTCTTTTAGTTCCAAAAAATAATTTTACATATGTGTCTAACTTGTTGTGTGGTTAAACACATACTATGTTAGAGTCAGCAAAATAAAATAAAAAAATAATATATATATATATCTATCCTAGAGAAAAAGTGCACTCCCACTTGCTAAAGAGAAAAGTACCAGGGTGCAAAACTGCTACATACAAAAGATCCAAAGAATTGCACTTTTAAATCACAGCAACCTTTAATGTGTGATGTTTTGGGGCATTCTCCCCTTCCTCAGTCTTAGGAATTCCTTTAATTCTTCCTGTGTCAAATAAACTGCAACATACTTGGGTTAGTGTATTACAGAAGGTTTTATAACTGTAAGATATTTTGAAGAAGTGACAATTAAATTGTTAAATTCTAACAGCTCCAACATTTAGGTTGTATTTTTAATTGGTAATGGGTCTGTACTGGGAATCATTGCTTTTGTATTTTTTTTTCTTCTCTCTTGATTTAAGTGGGTGTTTGTTCAGAGTTCCCGAAATGTGGTTTAGAGTATAATTAATGTGTTAAAATAAAAATAACAGACTGATATCTGCTGTCATTTTACCTAAATGACAGTAATGGTTCATGTTAAATTTCTCAAGTTTACAATTTTAAAACTAAAACGATTTAGCAACTAAATAATTTTTTCTTCTCCCTTTTCAAACTATTTGCTTCCTGTTATTTTTTCCCAAACTAGTTCACAATAAAAGCACTGTAATAAAATGTATTCTGTTGTTATTCCCTCATGAGTGTTAATGTTAAAGAACATTAAACACTTCTTGCTTTTGTGTAAAATATTGTGCTTGTCCCCTGCTCCCTAAAGAGACCAAAAAATAATAATTCTGTAACCTAGATTGCTTCAAATAATTAGTGTAAGGAATTTGTAGCGTTTTGAAAACTTAGGTTATAAAATGTTTGCTTTTTTGGCCTCTCTAAGAACCATGAGATAAGCACAGGTGGTGGTTGTGGTTTTTGTTTTTGGCAAAAATGTGAGAGGTGTTTAAAGTTATAGTAAATTTTCAATTATTCCTTTATATATAATGTTAGGTTATTATTAAATATGTACACACATGCTTTTATTTTATTTTAAAAATGCACCTAATTATTTAATTGAACATACTTTTCAGTCCCCTGCCTGCCTACTATGAGAGTGTTTTTTTAATATGATGATGAGAGTCCATGAGACCTCACGTGGGATTACATTTTAGTCCACTAGGAGGAGGCAAAAACACTCCTACATTCTACAGCTTTAGTCCCTCCCACTCTCCCACAATCCCTCAAAATTATTTTGCATCCAAGATGGAGTGAGGGGACCAATTTTCTCCTCAGGGTGCCTACAAAAGACAGAAGGGTAGACAGGAGTTTTAATCCAGGCAGTGAAAATGTATTCCCAGTGTGGAAATGTCACCGGCCTCCCAGGTGAAATGCAGTCCCCTTGTCTACAGCATGCTGCTCCTTGTGTGATCCACACCCATCCCCATGTGAAATGAGGATGTTTATGCCAGTCCCCCCTGGGTTGTAAATTCTGCAACTTTTAAGATCCTTGCCACAGTGTTGGCATTGCCTTGGATGGGCCCCTCTACTGGAAGCAGTCTTCTGCAAATCCTTCCAGCTCTCAGGCTTTATGCTTGCCAGCTGTTAATGTAACTGGTGTTTCTGCAGCTACTGCGGTCTGGTCTCTTAAGCTTCCCAAAAAATTAGTTCTGAAAGGTTCTCTGGAAAAGATACAAGATCACTTGAATTTAATTAGGACAACAAACAGCTTTATATGTGACGTGGCCATGGAAATGATACTATTATGCAAAAGCACTGCTATGGCTGTTCTGGCTAGACAAGCATTATGGTTCAAGTCCTTGTTTGCTGATTTGGTCTCTAAGAACAGACTGTTGTCACACCCTTTTAATGGGGGTAAAGGAGCTTTCCTGCCACTAAATAAAAGGCAGAATGAGGTCTGCAGAGCGCTTTTGCTCCTTTCAAGAATCTAAAATTTGTAGACCCCTTCGTCTTCTACCCAGAGAACAGGCTTATCTACTGCCTGGTCTAAATCCATAGGCAATAAACCTACCATTGCCTTAAAGTCGGCATGATTGTGCTGACCCCATTCCAGACGAAGCTCTGGTAGAAGGCAGACTGAATCTTTTTCAAGAGGCTAGGGAAAGGTCAGTTTAAGACTTTTGGTTGTTTGAAAGCCTTATCTGTACCCCTGAGATATGTTTTCAATCAAAACCTACTTGAGGAACACTCCTACAGTCACAGGTTCCTCAAAATTCCTTATTTTAGAAATAATACAGGGGTTCTACTCCAACTTTTCAATGTACAATGAAGGGTGGTACCCTTTGGCCCAATTTGGATCTGAAAGCTCTAGAAAAGTTTCTAAAATTGGTAACTTTATAAATTGAGATAATTTTCACTGTACTTCCTTTAGTACAGGAGAGTCAGTTTATATATATCATCAAGTTAAAATATCTCTATTGACCTATCTATTTATAGGGATCATGTTGGGTTCCTGAGACTTGCCTTTCTGAACAGACATTATCAGTTTGTGCTCCTCCCATTTTGGTCTGGTAACAGCACCCAGAGTCTTTACAAAGATTCTAATAAAATGCTGACTGTGGTGCAAGTTCAGAGAATCTCTGTAGCTCCTTACCTGGACAATATTTTGGTGCAGGCACACTCTCTCTTCAGTTGCCATTGAAACACACACAAATGGTTCTTCAGCTGCTTCGCAGTCATGGTTGGAAAATCAACCTACCAAGGAGCTCCTTGACTCCTCAGACCCATTTATCCTTAGGGTCTATAATTGAGTCAGTTTCTATGCTGCAACAGGACTGTGCTCAACTCCAACTTAGTCCTCTTCCTTTTGTTGCTAAATACATGTAAGTTGTAGTCCTCATGGTTACTGCTTCAGACGCAGTTCAATTTGACTAATTTCATCTGAAGCTTCTTCAATTAAAGATGCTGCAGGAATGGAACATATATTTCAAGGATCTTCCAAAGAATATCCTGTTGGAACACAAGATGAGACAGTCTCTTTTTCAGGGCCCCCCTTTTTTTTGGCCAGCAGGGGTTGTGATCACGTGTAATAAATAAAAACCAATAGCACTACTCTTATATTATTTGAAGGAATTATGTGACATTATTTGTTTAGCGTATGACCTTTGTTTGAATACGCTTTAAATCATATTTTAATGGTGCTGTGTATCAAAATAAAGACAATTTATTTTCATATTCCAGCATAAGAGCTGGACGGGATACTCTTTCAAGCACTCTTTTCCTTCATATATAAGAGTTTGTTAACGTGAATCACATATTAAAAACCCAATCTTTATTTGATACATTTAAAATGGGGGAGACTAGGGAATATATTATACATTAGTCTTAACCCAATTATACTGCCTTAAAGTGATTTGTAAACTTTAACGAATTAGCAGATCAATGACAAATTTGGCTTCCTACAATTGTTGTGTGCCCCCTTTGGTGTCCAGCTCGTACGGAAACGCAACAATTGGAGGAAGGCGGATTTGTCATCCATATGCTAATGAAGCAGCAGATGTGGGCGGAGGATCAGTGTTATGTTTACCATAATGCAAAGTTAATTATGTAAAAAAAATAAGCATCATTGTAAACTTTTAATTAATTAAAGTGCCTCTGTTTTTAAGTACTGACCTTTATTTCGTTAAAGTTTACAATCACTTTACATAATTAAGCAAATATAATCTATAGACAATCTAGATCTATCTTATCGCTGCAAATAATCTATAGTGGGATATCCAGGTATGCTTCAATGCTATTTCTTTAAAATTCACTATCTTTATGCTTGGCCTGCTATGAACCTGGTACTTCACATATATAGGGCTAGATTACGAGTGCTAAATATATATAGTGCACCACTTTGTAATACCAGCGCACAATAATGTGTGCTAATATTACAAGTAAATTGCAATGCGAAAGCGAGTTTGCTTTCACATTGCTAGGAAGCATTGCGCTCATGAAAGCTCTCTTCCATAGGCTCCTATGGGAGCCTCGTTCTGATGCCATCAGAGATGGCATCAGAACCTCACGCAGCGAAGGGGGTAAGTAGCGCAGCGATTTTTAAATATATATGTATATGGCTATATACAGATATATTTATGTGTTAATATGTGTATATACACATATTAGCACATAGATATATATGTATATAAGCATTTACATATATATTTACATTGTGGTCTATTGGAACACATAGTTCCCCATAAACCGCAATGTAAGGGCGCTATTCAGTGCTGTTTTATTTCTAACACTCCACTCCCACCAACTTTAAAGGCCCAAAACTGCCTACTGTAGTTACTGTTTATAATTTTTTTTTAATTATTATGCCCTCTATTTTGAGGGCATTTGGGGCACTTTTAGAAAATTGACCAGAAATCGGATCTCTGGTTAATTTTCGGAGTGCTAATTGCTACTGCAAGGTCATGGGAGCAATAACCAGCCACTTGTAATGGCTGTTTAATTATCGCACTCCCGCATACGGGCAAATTAGCCTGTTTGCGGGAGCACAAAAAATTTGCGCTCCCCTGGTAATCTAGCCCATAGTGTTTATTTACCCTTGTATTGTTAACATAGTCCTACAGTGAGATTTAAATCATGGAGCAGTCCTGTGCCTTTAAATAGTTCAATTACAACAAACGGCAGAATTTTGCAACTAGTGTGGTCTAAGTAAACATGCCACAATGAGCTTTATATCCTTTATTCTTGTTAAATACACCTCAATTCTTATTACTAATTGTCTATTGCTTATACCCCTTCATTATCTAGATGTGTGTTCTTATTTCAGCTAGCTATGTTATTCTCTCCTTTATATGGTAAGCTATAAAGTCTCTCACTTTAAACGGCAAAAAGTGCTCTGCAACTTGATTACACACTCGCTTTAGTATCATAAATATATCCTTGTCAGTTAACAATTATTCAGTATAATCTCACTCAAATTGGCGTAGTTTATTTGTAACAGTTGCAAAAAATATATAGATATTAGTTTACTTTCGAAAGACACTTTTTATGGCAATCACTAGGTTGTCTATGTAAGCCGCTTATAGCATTGTAGCTGGCCACTTAAAATTAATAAGGATTTTCAAAGGAATCCTCTTTGTATAGTGGTTGTATCGTAGCTTCATATAGCTGTTATTTGTAGTTCCTAGAAGCTGATGCTCACAGCAGGTAGAATATCTCTGCAGATAAATCTCACACAGCGAATCATTCCCTTAGAGACCGCTACTTGTATAACAGCGTAATTCCCCTCCCTTCCCAGGTTAGCACAAACCACCAACTCAATATGCTCATTAGAGGATAAACACAGATATCACTTGCATAAATTAAAAAATAGGCACCCATCTACCCTTTAAACCCTTCTTAACATGTTTGACATACACTGTCTTTTTCAAAAGGTGAGGCGTCGCCACTTTCACAGTTTTTTTTTTTTTACATTCCTCGTCTAATCACACCTATGGTGACATCATCATGGTCCTGATCCATTCTGAATCTCTACCATCCATGCATACAATCAATTCTTATTAATGGCATTTCATATTGTATTATACCAGTTATTTATCTATTGACTATTTCTGGAAAGTCAATAAGATAACAAATATA